>NW_009953645.1:408717-409440 GCF_000747805.2 Chaetura pelagica | reverse complement strand
TGCTGAACTGTGAGGAAATGTTCCTCTCTCCAAGCCCTGGAGGCTGGCAAAGGTCCCCCAGCAGAGGACTTGTCAGCAGAAGAGTTGTGTTCCAATCATAGGAGGGAAACAAGGTTACAGCACGTTTCCTGTGCTGTTCCTCTTCCTGCTCTCCCCACAGGAAGGCTCCCTGAACACAAAGATGATGCACAAGATTTAAGCAATTTGAAGTGAGCAAGAGGCTGAGGCACAAGATCCACCATGACCACTGACTCCTAGGTGTAAAAGACTGATACAAAACCCATCTCCTTGTCAGTCAAGAGGAACCTCAGAGTCACAGTGGGGACCCAACAGCAGTGCTCCTCCTCTTTAAGTTTGTACACAGGTCAACCTGTCAAGACTTCCTGGACATGAATCTTGGAGCTTGCAAGTATACCAAGGAGAAAGACTTTAGAGAGAATCAGTGTGAGTGACTGAAATCTGTTTCATTTGAGAGAAATAGCATTTTCCCTTCTGGTAAGAACTCATGTTAGATCTTGTTTCATTAATTTACTAAATGAACTCTGACAACTAGAGTCTGACTAGAGACTGAAGCTTGGGCAGGTGAGCAGCATCAGAGAGAAGACACAAGAACCCAATGATTCTTAGCATGGGAATAACAGAAAACAGCTCTGGGGTTTCTGGCAGAGGGGGGTGGAGCTGCCTGGAGAACTGAACCTCTCTGGTCCCCTCAATAAGATAACC
>NW_009953645.1:398852-408477 GCF_000747805.2 Chaetura pelagica | reverse complement strand
AGGAATGTTAGATGCTGATACTGAGGGATCCCACAGATCAGGGGGGTGGCACATTCCTTCCCCAAGGCCCAAACACCTGGGGGGTCTCCAGTCTGGGTAGCCTGTAATTGCCAAGGAGGGATTCACCAACCCACGCTCATGATGCACCTCACAGGCAAGAGCTCCTGGATGTGCAGAGGACAGTGGTAGGCAGGGGATGTTGGATGTTGTTTATCTTTGTGCCTCTACAAGAAGAAGGGTCCTGTGGCAGTGCACAGCTGGTAGCAGGAGGGTGGGAGCTGGCAGAGTCTGGTGTGGTGCAGTGGAGATGCTGTTCATGATGGAAGACCTTCCTCTGAGGCCATAGGGAGCAAGGAGGGTGTGGGACAGAGTCAGCAGGGCACAAAATAATGAAGGAGAAGGGCAAGTAGGATGGACTGAGGAGCCTTCATTAGCATGACATCATGATATTGAGAATGAAATTGGTCCAGACAGCAAGGGACTTGAAGAGAAGAAATTCTTTAATTGCCTTCACACCGATGCCAGGGAGCCTGGATAATACACTCTGCTCACGTATGGACACGACCTAGTTGTGCTCCTGAAATCTGGCTGGGAGCATCACTTAATTGGAGTGTTAAAATCAGCAAATGTTGAAATCAACATCTTCCAGGAGGAATAAGGGCACAAAGAGAGACACTGAATGTCAGGGCAGGCCAGGTGAGCTTTTTGAGCCATAGCTACCTGTAAAGTTTACAGATCTGTGCCCTAGCATTGGGAGCAGAAGATGGAGAATGTGTGGGGCCTTCCACCACTCACCAGCTCATCCTGGTGAGCCTAAAAGCCTGCTCTGCAAGGGTCTTTGTGATAGGCATGGAACAGAGGAACTGAAAGGAAGAGACTGGTGCTGAGAACTGTCTCCTAGCAGGATCCCAAGATTGATTTGAGGGACATGGCAGCTAAATGGCTGGACGTAGGACATGGGTACAAAATTATACTTAAAATGAGACTCTGCCTTGACCAGTGAGGGACACTGCAATAGAAGCAGGCCCTGTGTGTGGCATTGGCAGTATCTTACTAGAAAAGAGGTCATTTTCTGGCAGCTCTGTATCTGGGAGGATGTTGTTAAACTGAAGATGGGTTAAGGAAGAGCCACAAGGACTGCATAGTGTGGCTTAACCTGGGAGACACAAGGAACACAAGCAACTTAACAGCAGACCATCATTAAAGGCTGACAAGAGAGGGGTCTTCAGGACCCCATGTGGTCCCAGGGGCAGGCAGCTAAAGAGGGTTCAGTCTAGACTACAAGCAAAGAAAGGTTTTCTTTTCATCAAACAAGCACAATTGGCCATTAAAAGGCCTGAGCTCCTCTGAGCACAGCAGTGCATTCTGCATCATGGGAAAAAGTTTCAGGCACCTGGGAGGTTCTTCCTAAGAAGAAGTTCTGAGACCTGAAGGATGAACAAACACAGGGATTTCTTCCTTGGTTGCTATTACCTTTCCAAAAGTGGTTGTACTTTTGGTTTGGTGCACTGTGATAAATGGGACACTTTCACACTTGCCCCTGATTTCATGCTTACATTTTCCAGGAGACAAAGCAGATGTGAGGCCATGGGGTGCTCCCTTGCCCCAGCTAGGTGCTATGGAGAGATCCCGGATGCCCCTGCTCGTTGGTCCCAGGGTGGCCTACCTGTTCTGAGATGCAGCCAGCAGCAGGGGAGACAGTGAAGAGCTGGGGGATGCACAGCTGCAGGCAAAGCTCAGGGCAATGTGAGAAGCAATGAGAGGACAAGGTGAAGCCCCTTTGGGGGCTGCAGGGCAGGCTCAGGGAGCCACAGACTAGTTTGCTACAGCCCAAGCCCAGGCAGGACATGGGCAGCAGTGTTGACTGTGTGCCTGGAAGGGGTTTTCAAAGAAGGTTACACCTGACTGCGGAAAAGAACAGAGGCACACTGACCAACAGCCAAGGAAGAGCAGATTCCCCTGTGCCTACAGCTGCATCTGCCTTCAGCCATGGATTGGCACATGCTCACTGTCTCTGCTGGCTTTTATTTTAACCTTTGGACAATCACACAAAGCCAGAAGACACAGGGTTTGATTGCACAGGTGGGATAGAGCTGAAATGTGGCTGTTGAGTTAGGAGGAGGCCAGCAGAGCTGGCATGGGGCCACCTTCTCTGCTGGCCAGCCCTGTCCAGGCTGCAGCCCTGCAGTGTCTGTCCCACTGCTCCTCTCACCTAGGCAACTGATGGTCCTGCTCCTGGTTGGGGTTTGAAGCGTTTTCCTGCCACAAAGTGCCCATGTCCTAGCCATGTCCACTGAGCCCCACGGGAGGAAAGCCTACTGTCTCATGGAAGAGAAGTCCTGAATGACCTGTCCTGGCCACAGTGCTTACTCTCGATCCCTGACACTGTTTGCTCAGCCTAACAAGAGCAGCATCTCCCTCTGGGGCTGAACATAACCTGATATGGCCACTTGAAACCTCAGCAAAAAAACCCTGGACCAGATCTGCCACACAACCACTCATCACAGAAAGCCCCATGCTTGCCTGGCTTCTTCTGGGGAGCCCTCAGCCTTGTCTTTGCACAAGCTCCAGAAACCCTCTTTGCTGTTGGGTGCTCTGGCAAAGCATGACACTCTTTGGGATAATCTGCAGTATCTGAGTGCTACTGAGGCAGAAATCCCTGGACCTTCCTGGGGCAAGTCTCTGCTCAGTGCTTCTCGCCTGAGCCCTGCTCTGTTGTGGCCACCAGCTGCAGCTTTGCAAGGGATAGAAAAGGTGAAGCTCATTTAGAAGCCATCTGTGGCCAACCCAAGTGAGAGTAGACCATGCTGGTGCCAGTCCGGAAGGCATGGGACCTTATGTGTGTGTGGTGCTGCTGGGGACTCGTGGCTGGGAAGTCATGCTGTTTGACCCTCCTGGCCCACGGCACTTGTGTGTTGGGGTGGCCTGAGCTGTGCCACCTGCTGTTACACTGACAGCCACCCACCCACAGTGGCTGTGGCTCCTCAGGAGGTGCTGGGCTGGTGGCTGCAGGTTGGGGCTGGAGGACATGGTGCCATGCTGATCAGGGCTGCTTCAGTGCCCACCACTGCTGAGCAGCCAGTGGATGTGGTGTGGTGTGGATGATGCTGTAGCTCTGATAGCAAAAGGAGCTCTGCAGGTGCCTGCCTTTAACAGGATGAGTAACTTCCTCTCAGTCTTTTTATCAGTCACTTAATTAATGTGCCACTTGTTTTTTTTTCCTTAGCAAACAGCTCTTTCAAAAAGGGTTTTTGCTGCATCTGCTGAGTTGGGAAAACACTGTTCCCAGAAGAGGCTGTTTTAGTTCCTTGGCAGGAGGTTCCTCCCATGGAGGCTATAGGACTAGACTCATGTGTGGAGCATGCAAAGGTCCTGCTTGTCCCTGGCCCACAACAGGGCTAAGCACCCAGCAGAGAAGCCACTTGCTGCTCTCAGACTTTTGGTTGGCTGAGAAATAGGTGGTGCCCCCAACATGGGATGACTACTGCTGACTCCAGTAGTGTTTAGCCACAACTGGCTGTTGCCTTGCTGAAACTGTGCATCTTCTTGCATATGGAAACTGGAGGAGAAGATGTGTCCTTCACCCGTGGCTCCTGCCTGGCTTTGCAGTTCACCTCCCAGGCTGCCTGAGCTGGACAGTTTAGGAGCTGATGTTATCTACCTGGAGCTGTACAAAGCTTTTGACACTGTCCTGCATGACATCCTGCTATCAAAACTGGAACAATACAGATTTTATGGATGAACCACTGGTTGGGTAAGAAACTGGCTGGATGGTCACACTCAAAGAGTGGTGATCAATGGCTTGATGTCCATATGGAGATCTATCATGAGTGGTGTTCCTCAGGGGTCAGTACTGGGACCAGTGCTCTTTAACATCTTTGTCAGCCACATGGACAGTGGGATCAATGTCCCCTCAGCAAGTTTGCTGACAACACCAAACTGTGTGGTGAGGTTGACGTGGGAGGGAGGGAGGCCATCCAGAGGGACCCTGACAGGCTGGAGAGGTGGGCTTGTGCAAACTGCCTGAAGTTCAACAAGGTGCAAGGTTCTGCACCTGGCTTGGGGCAATCCCAAGCACAAACACAAGCTGGTTGAAGAATGGATTGAAAACAGCCCTGAGGAGAAGGACTTGGGGGTGATGGTGGACGAGAAGCTCAACAAGAGCTGGAGATGTGCACTTGCAGCCTAGAAAGCCAATCGTGTCCTGGGCTGTCTCAAAAGAAGCGTGGCCAGCAGGTCAAGAGAGGTGATTCTCCCTCTCCACTCAGCTCTTGTGAGACCCCATCTGGAGTACTGTTTCAGTTCTGAAGCCCCCAACACCAGAAGGACATGGAGCTCCTGGAGAAAGTCCAGAGGAGGCCATGAAGATGACTAAAGGGCCAGAGAACCTCTCCTATGAAGACAGGCTGGGAGAGTTGGGGTGTTCAGCCTGGAGAAGAGAAGGCTCTAGGGAGACCTTAGAGCACCTTCCAGTGCCTGAAGGGGCTCCAGGAAAGCTGGGGGGTGGGGGGGCACTTTTTACAAGGGCAGGGAATGAGAGGACAAGAGGTAATGGATAAAGACTGGAGGAGAGGAGATTTAGGTTAGACATGAGGAAGAAATTCTTTAGTGTGACGGTGGTGAGACACTGGAACAGTGTTTCCAGGGAAGTTCCAACCCAAACCAGTCTGGGATTCTATGATTCCAAACACACAGATTTTTTAACTGTTCAATCTTTTTGACGTAAAATACCACTCTCTCTTTAAAGTATATCAAACTAGCATTTTCAGATTAAAAATGGAAACATTTTTGCTTAGCAGGCACCAAAATAGAAATGGAGGATCCAAAACTTCCCCTCTTGTTCATCTGAGGCTTTGGGAGCCCTCAACAACATACCTACCTAAAAGATCACACATCACCAGAGTGTGGTCCCTCTCATGGATACCTGGGGGTATTAAGCTGTGGAGGCTTGTTCCTTGTTCCCTCCATGACTCAAGGGCTGGTATTTCCAAGGTTATGTAGACATAAGCTGTATGCCTGGGTGCTGGTGGCTGGAGGTCATTCAGCCCCAGATTGACTGCAAATACCCAGGTTCTCCTTCCCCACCTCATCTCCATGACACTGAGCTCCTGAGACCATCCTATATACATATTCAACATCCAGCTGTTGGGGCAGATGCTGCCAGCCCCAGAAGTTTTGCTTTCATTTTCAGCTGAGTAACAAAGATGTGCAAATCTCAGCCTAGACTTCCTTCAAGTGGGCTTTTCTCTCTACCCTTAGACGACCCCTGTCCATCATCATTTTGGTTGGAAAAGACACTGGACACTTGAGACACTGGAACAGGCTGCCCAGAGAAATTGTGGAATCTCCAACCCTGGAAGTGTTCAAGGGCAGGTTGGATGGGGCTCTGGGCAACCTGGTGTAATGGGAGGTGTCCCTGCCCATGCAGGGGGTTGAAACTGAATGATCTTTAAGGTCCCTTCCAACTCTAACCATTCTATGGTTCTGTGATAACTGAATCCAACAATTAGCCCAATGATAACTGCCAAGTCCACCACTAAACCATGTCCCCCAGCAGCACATCTATACATTTTTTAAATACCTCCAGGAATGATGACTCCACCACTGTCCTGGGCATCTGTTCCAATGCCTGACAACCCTTTCAGCAAATAATTTTTTTCTAATATCCAACCTAAGCCTCCCCTGGTGCAAACTGAGGCTGTTTCCTCTTGTTCTATTGCTTGCTACGTGGAAGAAGAGACCCACCCCCGTCACTCCAAACTCCTTTCAGGCGGTTTCAGAGTACAATAAAGTCTCCTTTCTGCCTCTTGTTCTCCAGGCTGGGCACCCTCAGTTCCCTCAGCTGCTCCTGCTCACAGTTGTGCTCCAGCCCCTTCCCCAGCTCCCTTGCCCTTCCTTGGACACGCTCCAGCCCCTCAAGGTCCTTCTTGTCATGAAGGGCCCAGAACTGATCCCAGAATTCAAGATGCAGCCTCACCAGTGCCCAGGGGGTCTTATACCTTGCTCCCATCCCCTCAGGAGCAACAGGAACCTCTGTCTCTCTGAGGGGCCCTTTCCTTTCCTCAGCCCAGGGTGGGATGTACGGGCTAGCCTGGCTTCCCATGGGTCACCAGCAGATCTCAGCTTCCTTCTGCAGGGCTCTGGAACCAGAACTTTAATTACAGGGCAAGGCTAGCGGAAACAAGCTTATTATTTACAAAGCTAATGAAAATTAATCACACCGCCCCCTCCCTTGCTGGTAGGAACAGTCATCTTAAAGAAAGCAGATTATAAAAGCATTATGGGCAACTGCTGTGCTGGTTTTTGGCACTAACCAGGAGATGGCATGTGGGCTGTGGGGCTTTGTTTGCACATCACCTGAAACTCAGAGGTTTGGGGGACCTAAAATCAAAGTGCTGCTTGTTCTTCCCCTCCCTGTGCAGGCCTCCTGGAAGGCCGCTGGCTGAGGCTGCTGGCCAGGTGCAGGAGCAGATGGAGCCTGCAGTCCCAGAGCTAAAGCAGACAGGCTGCACAGCCCTTGGGTGCTTTTCCAGGCAGCTGCTGCTTCTCCCCAAGCTTGGACCCCTTTGGCTTCATCTGTCTTCCTGCAAACAGGCAGCGAGGCAGGTCCCACCCCAGGGACTCAAAACCCACCCAGGCCAGAAAACAGGGAAGCTCCCCAGGGTAGCCCAGTGGTCTCCAGGAAGGCAAGCAGGTCTCAAGAGCCCAGTGGCTCTACACTCCAGCCTGCTGCTCATAGCATGGGTAGAGAGTGAGACTGTGCAAAGCCAGAGGGGGGAGAACATGTTAAGGAGCAGTTCGTGTTGCACAGGTCTGGAAAAAGAGAGCATCATGTATCAACTGGAGCCACTGGTTCCAGAGTGAGTGCTGCTGGCCTCTTCTGCAGCAAAAGGATCAACCCTGTTAAGTGCAAAAGCCATCACCTTCACTCAAAACATCACCATCACTCATGGGAAACTGGAGCAGAGGATAGGGAAGGTCAGTCATAGAGACAGGGAGAGACCTCCAGGCTTTCAAATTCTGCCCAGTGGTAGCTCCTGTGATCCCCACTGTGGAAGGAGCTCCCAGAGATGTGGTCTAGCATGCCCTGAGTGCTGAGCTGAGCCTCGAGCTGCCCTATCTGCCCACCAGCCTGACCACCATCCTCCCTTTCCAGGCCTAAAGACCTCCCCACCCACGAGCAGCCTCTCCCTCCCTGGGGCTGCACAGGCTTGGAGTAAGAGAAAGGCAAGGAAGGGCTGTAGAGACCCCCAGCTAGCTTCAGGGCTGATCACCTGGATCAGGATCTGAGGTGGAGGGAGATAAGAACCAGGGTCGAAAGCCAGGCTGAAGAGATGCTTCCTGCCAGGCTTGTCTGGGCAGCTCCCAGAGACACCCCATGGCTTTTGCAGGATACCACAGTAATTAACAGTTGCTTTGGAGAAGACAGGAAATGAGCAGGAGGTCATATTTCCATTTTCTAGATGTGTAGAACTAGTTTCTAGCAGGCAGCCTGAAAATAAATCTCCATCAGTCTAGTTACTGCTTAATTAACAACACTAACTACAACATGTATTCCCCAGCTCAGACAAAGCTAGAGCTCATCTGCTATTAATGTACAACAAGATGGACCTGGGGCTGGGGCAAGGCTGGTGGGAATTCTCTAGCCTGACATTTCAGTCCTGCTGCCCAACATGCTGGACTTGTCCTACTCAGGCAGGGAAGCTCTGACTCAGCTTCCCTTGCATGGCACGAGGATGGGGATAGCTGCTGTGCTCCTCCCCAGAGCTGGCTGCTTTGGGGACAGCTGGCAAGGATGGCTGAAAGAAATCTGATGAAAAAAATGGAGTTTGTTTCCCTTTTGCATAGTTTGGAATAAAGAAGAAAAGAGGGCCCTGTGGGTGGAACATCCCACCATCCTACCACTGCAGAGCAGAAAATCTCATTCTTTCCATATGAAAATGCTGTTCAGTTTTCCATAAGAAAGCGTGGTTTGCTAAGTGAAGAGAGTTGGCCATTCCAGAGATAGATTTGGGTAAAAATGACAATAAGCATCCTGAAACTGTGATGAAAACTGGCAGCCTCTGGAGCAGGTCACACTGTGAAGGCAGTATGAGCACTATGCTGCCCTGCTGGACTCAGGAAATGTCTGTCTCAGTAGTGTCCTCCACTCTTATTCAGTCCTTCCCACTGTAACAGATCCAAACCATTCCCTTGGAAGTGGGGAGCCCAGAGAACAGCATTGTCCTACATTTTGGGCATGTCTTATCTCCAGCTCCTGTGAAAGGGCCCACTTGGCAGGAATATCCTGGACCAGTTCTCCTGAGTCAAACATTGTGGGGTCATGACTCCCACTCAGTCCCTTGTTTTTGTCTTTGCTATGTGGTTTTTATGAGAAAGGTGAGCTTAAAGCAAAACCCAACCTCTTGAGCTGGAGAGCTAAGGAAAGGAGCCAGGAAACCAGACAGACCAGTAGAGTGGAGAGGCTGGGATGTGGAAACACCTCCTGCCTGGTGGTAAGACAGAGAGACATTTTGGATGGGACATTCACAGTGGGACAAGAATAGCATTTTCCCTGATGGGAATGACAGGGGGAGGCTCCCTTGGTTTTGGGAGACCCAGAGCCAGGTGAGACCTCACACCATGTCTACAATAAGGCATGTACCCCTGAGAAATGCCAAATGCCCTCCTGGCCTGGGTCAGCCAGGAGGGTTCTCTTCTTCTGGATCTGAAGGGCAGATGTCTCCACTCAGCTGGCTGGTAGCAAATTTGCTGGCAGTCAAGGAGCTGAGCTCTGCATCAGGGGACAGTGCTGCAAGGGAGGCTGTGGTCAGGTGGGTTTGGACTCTTCTCCCAGGCAAGTAGACAGGATGAGAGGGCCTGGCCTGAAGCTGCTCCAGGGTTTACCTAAACCAGGAAGGTTTAGGTTGGATATTAGGAAGCACTTCCTCATGGAGAGGGTGGTCAGGCATTGGGATGGACTGCCCAGGGAAGTGGTGGAGGCACCATCCCTGGATGTGTTCAAGGAAAGGCTGGATGTGGCACTTAGTGCCATGGTCTGGCTGATGTGGTGGTGTTGGGTCACAGGCTAGACTTGATGATCTTAAAGGTCTTTTCCAGCCTTGGTGATTCTGTGTTTCTGTGAATCCCCTTCCCACCCCAGAGAGACCCCAGGCAGGCACAGCTCCTACCCACTGAGCCAGTCTAAGCTCAGGGCCACGGCATACAGCTCTGTGCTCAAACTCCCTAGAGCTGAACGCTGCTGCTTTCTTCAGCAGGCCCTCTCTCTGCTGGTTTATTTACTCCCCCTTGGTGATGTCTGCTTACACACTACCTAGGGGTAACAGCATCCTCATCAGGTGGCCTAGGGAAGGAAGAGCACATTGGCTTTTAGCATTATCCCAAGCAAAACAAGGAAGGAAACAGGATGAAAGAATCCGCTTCTACTCCTATCATCATCCCACTTGGCACTTATCTTCAAAGCACCGTACAAACATCAACTAATTAATCCTCCCAACACTCCTGGGAGGAAGAGACATATTAACAGGACTCTTAGATGCCTGGTAAACACAAAGGATAGATGGGCCAGGAGGTATCAGGCAGGAAAAATGGCCAGGTCATGCCAGTTACTCTGCTCTTCCTGCTG
>NW_009953645.1:394349-398782 GCF_000747805.2 Chaetura pelagica | reverse complement strand
CTGCTGAACATGGCAGGGTCTACGAGTCAGGGGCTGTGTCCCAGGCAATGAGCTGGTGTCCTTGAGAGAGGGAGTGGGGGACAAGAGAGGAGCAGGTGTAGTGGACAGTAGAACAGGGAGTGCTGCAGAAATACACGAGAAAGACTAAAACTCGAGCAGAAAGGGAGGAAAATGAGCCCTGTTGTCTGCACAGTCAGACAGACTGCAAGAAAGGGAAATGCTGTGGGACAGAGAGCTCAGTAGCTGCACTGGAACCAGAGGCAGGCAAGAAGGGCTCCTGCAGGAGCACACACAAGGGACATCCCTGAAAACTGCCTGGGAGAGGACTTAATTGGAAGCCAAAGTTGATGGTCTGTCCCTCCTCAGTCTGCACTGCCAGGCCTTCAGTTATCTATCGCCTGTGACTTTTTCCCTCCTGCCCTGAAGAAAAGTACCCCCAAAGCAGAGAGATGCTGTGGTTGCTGAAGCACACCAGGATGGCACTGCACAGCAGCGAGCAGAGTCTCCTTGGGGTGCACACTGGGAAGACCCCTCACCCGGAGAGCCAGCCCAGGGATGTCTGGCACCCTCAGCAGCTCCTCCTGCAGTGAGAGAGGGCAAGGGGGCAGGTAAACAGCCAGAAACCAGGAAAATTACTAAAATGAGCATTTTTTTAAAGCAACCTGGAAAGTCAAAACAGTTTTACTTGGGCCCAAGCAAGAGCTTTCAGTTCTAGCATTGTTGAAATCTTATAAATATCATAAAATTTATATTAAAATGGAAGAAAGGTGACACTGCTGCTAAAACATCCTGGATGGAATTACTGAGATAAAGTATTTTGATTTTTAAAAAAAGGATTTTTACCTGCTCAGTTTGGGAAGTGATTGGCCCAGAAGATCTAAGAAAACACAAGGTGGGTTTTTTTCCCACTTAGAAAAAATATATTTTGGCTGAGAAAATTCCACTTCTCATAGCTCTCCTGCCTGGTGCGAGATGGGGACTCACCAGCCCCTGTCTGAATCACATGGTGACAGCAAGTCCTCAAGCTCCCTCCATGGCTGATAAATGCTGAGGGGAGCCTCCTGGTGTTTCTAGTCCTGTGGTGCGTGGCTTCGAGAGTGATCCCACCCACGCCAGCAGCACTGCCCCTTCTCTTCTCATCAAACATCGTCATTATGCCACAGTGGTTATAATTGCAATTATCTCTATTGCTGCAATGTATTATTGCTGGAACATTATCAACCTGGCACTATTCATGAAGCACTAACACAACGTGGACTCAATGTCCAAGGTCTGAAGACCCAGTGGGAGCAGAGGGATAATTTCTGCTCCCAAACTTGGTTCCATGAGACCTGCGCTGGAGAATGTACCCATCTGCACCTGCCCACAGCCTGGGATGGGCCAGGATGGCCTATGAAGAAGCCATCATAGCCGTAGCTATGGTCATATTGAGCCTCATCTTTTAACCCCCACTCTCTGACAGTCATCTACAATGCTCCTGAATCATGTGGACCAAATATCTTGTCTGTGTTTCTTGTAGTTCTGACCACTACACTCTTTATCTTGCCTGGAACAAGGTAAATAGATCAAGCTTCTTAATTCTTGCTCTGGAAGGAAACTTCTGCCTGCAATTTCTTAGTGTTCCACATGAAACATGGAACAGAGAAAGAAATGCAGCTGCTTTAACAGCGCTTTTGAGAGGTCTGGTGTGGGCAGGAACCATCTCTCCATTCCTGTTACACATTGCAGAAGAGAGATATGAGGAATCCCCAGGCATAACAGCCCTGCTCTCTCCCTGCAGCACCTCACCACAGTCTGGATTTGTGCTTTTGTCTGAATTTCCAGCTTCAACACCTCCAAATATCACATAATTTCTTGTGTCCTTTAGCTGAACTTTGTCTTTCTTCTCTACGCTAGTGTTTACCCATAAATGCATCCATAGAGAGGGAGCTGCCTCATCTCCTTTCTTTCAACAGTCCAAACAAGTCTGGCATCTTTGGGAATTGCAGGTTAACTCCACTCCCTCATGATCAGTCTCACTGGGATCTTGCCTTTAATGTTTCCTCTACCTTCATGCCTAAATATTTCTGAGCTCACTGCATGCCAGGGTCTTGCTCCCTAGTCCTGAAAAGTATGACCTGCATTCAGTGCTCCCTGCAGCAGCGGTTGGAAAGGCCTTGGGCTGCAGTGACACCTCCGTGCCAAGCAATGCAGATCCCTCTGTGGAGCTGCCAGGGGACTGGGCCACCTGCTAACAGCCAGTGTTGCTCCCTGTCCTCTACATCTAGCCTCCTGGGCTTCTCCAACCTAAGTATTTCAGGGGATCCCCAAGGGTCTGGGATGTCCCAAGTCAAACCAAGGTCCTGCTGTTTTCTCAGGATTTCAGTTGGACCAGTTCAATCACATTGTGGAGAGACTTGCTTGCTGTGCCTGAAATTACAGCTGCTAAGTTTTTAAAAACAGCAGCATACAAAGACCAAAATCAGAGATCAGAGGCTCTTCCCACTCATCTACCCACAGGTCTAGAAAGACACAGTCCATCTGCATAAGATCTTACAGTTTCTTCATGGAGTTTTTCTGGAAATGGCTGTGGCTAGTTCTAGGAGGCTCATTGTGATAAGGCTGGAGAAAATCTGCCACAGAACAGGCTGTGCTTTAGGGGAAGTCCTGGACCCATCACATACAGACACAGATGCACTTGGTAGAAGAATATGCTTTTTCTGGTCCCTCTGCATACAGAGACAGATTCCAGTATAGTTAGTTCCTGGTCCTCCAGGGGCCTCACACCAATCAAGCAGTAATTGAAGGTTTCAGATGAGCTGCCACTAGCCCAGCGGTTCCTCACTATTTCTTCTGTCAGTCCTGCAAAGGCCCCAGACCTGATTGCCTCCAGGTCTCCCTGCCTGGAGAGCTTGGTCCCACCAGGGGACTGTGCAAACGTTCAGCTATGGAGTGGAGACCAAGGGGCAGGGGACAACAACGCCCCATCTTGCCTTTGCCTCTGCTAAGCCAGCGGCAAGGATCAGCTCCTTGCTACTCGACCCAGAGAGGCCAGAGGATGAGAAAGGGAGGGCAGCTGCTGAAGTTGTGGGGTAGAGTGCATTCTGCAAGCTGAGCTGACTGCTCCACCTGCTCCAGGCAGAGCTGACCCAAAGTTCCAGAACAAAGGTGAAGTCACAAGGTCTCTGTTCACCTGGGATGGGCAGGGAACTTGAAGAAAACTGAGGGGTGTGGAAGTGACTTTTGGGGTTGGAAATCCCCCAGATGGGGATCTCCAGATTGGAGAGTCAGACAACATGTCAACTGGAGATGGCAGCAGACCCCTGACAAGAAGCTCCTCATGGTTGGGATATCTGGGCTCAGGGCTTGGGTCTCTGGGGGCTTGCTGCATCTGATGAATGTTCCACATATGATCATCTGCAGAGCCCTGGGAAAAGCAAGTCTTATTGTACCCAGATGGTAAGACAAAGCATCAACAGCCAGTGCAGCAACCCTCCTAGTAGAAACACTGGCCAGACACACCACAACCCCAGAGCAGCACTGAGTGATGGCTGGACACTGCTTACTGCCTATTTACACCCTTCATCCCTCAATCAGTCAGTCCCTCTTGGTTTTACAGGGCTTCTCTTGTCAGGAGATGATGGTGCAGAGTGGGAGAAAGAGCAGTGAGCTCATTCAGTCCTGCTGTCCCACCAGATCCATGCCCCTAGCAATGTACCTGCTGGGGCTGGCAGTAGGGGAAGGAGGGGAGATGCAGCCATGGTTTACCTGGTCATGTCCCCACCATCCTCATGCTACAACCTAGCCCTGAACCTTAGTCAGCTGTCTGTGCCCACCTGGCTGCTTCCAGGGATAAAAAAGCCTCAGGTCAATGGCTGTTCCCACCCATGGGCATGGTGTGCAGGGAATGTGCACAGGGAGGGTTTTGGGATGTGGGGGAACACCAAAAAGCTGAGCTTAAGCTGCAGTGGTGGCCTGCTCTGTGCTGTGTTCAACAGCTGCTGACACTGCCAAGACACAGGGGAAGCAATCAGGAGTGCACAGCAAAGGTGCTGAAAACAGGCTGGCAGTAAAAACAGGAACAAGGGCAGAGGCAAGTTATGGAGATGTTCACTCTGTGACTCACATGCAAGCAAAGAAACCAAGATGGGCCAAAGGCAGAGGAGGACCATTCCTGAAGAGACATGCCCTGGTAAGCTCTGCACCTGATGCTTACGAAGGCTCCAGCTTGACTGGCTGCTGGGAGAGCTGGTCTGTGGGCACTGGCTTTCCCTGCTGGGGGGCAGCTGAGGGGCAGCTCCCTTTGGGGTCAGGTGCTGATGGCACCGGTCACCACAGCGGGATGATTTGTCCCTGACAAAAAGCTCAGGGAAGGACGAGGAAAGGATGTACTTGGAGGAGGCTCTACCAGCCCAGTGCCTGCTCCGCTGGGCAGGCTGGCCAGGCCCTGAGCG
>NW_009953645.1:385356-392594 GCF_000747805.2 Chaetura pelagica | reverse complement strand
GGGCTGGGGCGCCCCGGGCCAGCCGGGGATGGGGCCCCGTCCCTGCCGGCAGGTCCCAGCACGGGCCCGTCGTGCTGAGCTCTGCACGGGCAGGTGTCCCCAGTGTCCCCCTCCTGCCTTGCTTTTAACCCAGAGGTGCCCGGGCTGCCCTGCAGCCCCCGGGCTCGGTGCTCCCACCCGGTGCCAGCTCCGCGGTCCCTTGCAGAGCTGGGAAAGGGGCTGCTCTGTTGCTTTGCCCTTGTTGGATGGCCCTGGGAAAAACCCCAGTACCAGGAAAACTCCAAGGAGAGAGAAGAAAACCTGATCCTGTTTTGTCCCCCAGGAGGCTGGTTTGGGATTCAGATTACCAGAAAGTGATGTTTTTTCCCCCATGAGGGTAGATCTTAACTCTCTAGCCTGGAGCAACAGTGCCCTGAGAGGAGAAAGGAAAGGATAAAAATGAGCAGGGGTGGAAGGACAGCCCTTTCAGCAGGCAGCAAGCTGCCGGGTGACAAACACTGGGCCCTAATCTTCTGGCAGTTCAAGAAGTTCCTCATCAAAGCAAAGTCTGATGAAACCTGAAATCCTGACTGTTTCTAAAGAAAACTCCAAGCAAAAAGGACATCTAACTCTGCAAGCAAACAGGCACTCAAGCCCCTTTTGAAGGAGCTGTGGTCTTCCCTTTTGCTCTAACAGGTCACTTTAGCAGCTTGATCCCATTCTTGCTTTTTCCTAATTTGAAGGACACCCATCTCTAGTGGTGAGCAGGGTGTGCTGCAGCCATGGTCCTCAGCCCCCAGCCAGACCCATGGGCCTACTGCAATCTCCCTGAGCCCCCAATGCAAGGCACAGCCCCAGGAGGGTTCCTGCAGCAGGACAGTGCTGGTGCTCCCCCTCTGCTCTCACACCAGCTGGAAGGGGACACAGGATAATGAGTGCCTTTCCCAGCATGGCCTGTGGTTCAGAGGTCTCCATCAGGGAGTTTGGGTGGCTAAAGTCACCCATTGAACCCGCTTGGCTCTGCATGCTGCCCTGGGTGCCTGGCTGGCAGCAATGCCTCATACAAACAGCTAAGAACAACCATCCCTTTGTCACAGAGGGGGAAACTGAGGCCCAGCCACACATCCAGACATGCTTTCACACACTCACAGAATCATTAGTGCTGAGAGGGACCTCTAGAGATCATCTAGTCCAACCCCCTGCTAAGGCAGGAGCACATTACACAGGATTGCATCCAGGTGGGCTTTGAATATCCCCAAAGGAGACTCCACAGCCTCTCTGTGGAAGCCTGTTCCAGTGCTTCATCACCCTTACAGCAAAGTTATTCCTCGTGTTTAGATGGAGCCTCCTGTGTTCCAGCTTGCACCCCTTGCCCCTTGTCCTGTCACTGGGCACCACTGAAGAGTCTGGTCCCACCCTCCTGACACCCACCTTTAGACATTTATAGACATTGATAAGGTCTCCTCTCAGTCTTCTCTCCAGGCTAAAAAGTCCCAGCTCTCTCAACCTTCCCTTTTAAGAGAGATGCTCCAATCCCCCAGTCTTCATTGCCCTCCTCTGGACCCTCTCCAGCAGTTCCCTGTTTCTCTTGAACTGGGGAGCCCAGAACTGCACACAGTGCACCAGGTGAGGCCTCACCAGGGCAGAGAAGAGGGGGAGGATGACCTCTCTCGATCTGATGATCATGCTCTTCCTAAGGCACCCCAGGATATCATTGGCCTTCTTGGCCACAAGGGCACATTGCTGGCTCATGGTTAGCTTGCTGTCTACCAGGACTCCAAGATCCTTCTCCTCAGAACTGCTTTCCATCAGGTCCACCCCTAACTTGTACTGGTGCTTGGGGTTATTCCCCCGCCAGGCTCAGGACCCTACACTTACTTCTGTTGAACCCCATTAGGTTCCTCCCTGCCCAGCTCTCCAGCCTGTCCAGGTCACAGCCCTCTGGTGTCTCAGCCACCCCTCCCAGGTTTGTAGCATCAGTGAACCTGCTGAGGTTCCCTGTCCCCTTGTGGAGGTCACTGATGAATAAGTTAAACAAGACCAGACCCAGTCTGACCCTTGGGGAACATTGCCGGCTCCAACTCGACCCTGCACCATTGATCACCACCCTCTGAGCCCTGTCACTTAACCAACTCTCAATCCATCTCACTGTCCACTCATCTAACCCAGGGCTGGGGCGCCCCGGGCCAGCCGGGGATGGGGCCCCGTCCCTGCCGGCAGGTCCCAGCACGGGCCCGTCGTGCTGAGCTCTGCACGGGCAGGTGTCCCCAGTGTCCCCCTCCTGCCTTGCTTTTAACCCAGAGGTGCCCGGGCTGCCCTGCAGCCCCCGGGCTCGGTGCTCCCACCCGGTGCCAGCTCCGCGGTCCCTTGCAGAGCTGGGAAAGGGGCTGCTCTGTTGCTTTGCCCTTGTTGGATGGCCCTGGGAAAAACCCCAGTACCAGGAAAACTCCAAGGAGAGAGAAGAAAACCTGATCCTGTTTTGTCCCCCAGGAGGCTGGTTTGGGATTCAGATTACCAGAAAGTGATGTTTTTTCCCCCATGAGGGTAGATCTTAACTCTCTAGCCTGGAGCAACAGTGCCCTGAGAGGAGAAAGGAAAGGATAAAAATGAGCAGGGGTGGAAGGACAGCCCTTTCAGCAGGCAGCAAGCTGCCGGGTGACAAACACTGGGCCCTAATCTTCTGGCAGTTCAAGAAGTTCCTCATCAAAGCAAAGTCTGATGAAACCTGAAATCCTGACTGTTTCTAAAGAAAACTCCAAGCAGAAAGGACATCTAACACTGCAAGCAAACAGGCACTCAAGCCCCTTTTGAAGGAGCTGTGGTCTTCCCTTTTGCTCTAACAGGTCACTTTAGCAGCTTGATCCCATTCTTGCTTTTTCCTAATTTGAAGGACACCCATCTCTAGTGGTGAGCAGGGTGTGCTGCAGCCATGGTCCTCAGCCCCCAGCCAGACCCATGGGCCTACTGCAATCTCCCTGAGCCCCCAATGCAAGGCACAGCCCCAGGAGGGTTCCTGCAGCAGGACAGTGCTGGTGCTCCCCCTCTGCTCTCACACCAGCTGGAAGGGGACACAGGATAATGAGTGCCTTTCCCAGCATGGCCTGTGGTTCAGAGGTCTCCATCAGGGAGTTTGGGTGGCTAAAGTCACCCATTGAACCCGCTTGGCTCTGCATGCTGCCCTGGGTGCCTGGCTGGCAGCAATGCCTCATACAAACAGCTAAGAACAACCATCCCTTTGTCACAGAGGGGGAAACTGAGGCCCAGCCACACATCCAGACATGCTTTCACACACTCACAGAATCATTAGTGCTGAGAGGGACCTCTAGAGATCATCTAGTCCAACCCCCTGCTAAGGCAGGAGCACATTACACAGGATTGCATCCAGGTGGGCTTTGAATATCCCCAAAGGAGACTCCACAGCCTCTCTGTGGAAGCCTGTTCCAGTGCTTCATCACCCTTACAGCAAAGTTATTCCTCGTGTTTAGATGGAGCCTCCTGTGTTCCAGCTTGCACCCCTTGCCCCTTGTCCTGTCACTGGGCACCACTGAAGAGTCTGGTCCCACCCTCCTGACACCCACCTTTAGACATTTATAGACATTGATAAGGTCTCCTCTCAGTCTTCTCTCCAGGCTAAAAAGTCCCAGCTCTCTCAACCTTCCCTTTTAAGAGAGATGCTCCAATCCCCCAGTCTTCATTGCCCTCCTCTGGACCCTCTCCAGCAGTTCCCTGTTTCTCTTGAACTGGGGAGCCCAGAACTGCACACAGTGCACCAGGTGAGGCCTCACCAGGGCAGAGAAGAGGGGGAGGATGACCTCTCTCGATCTGATGATCATGCTCTTCCTAAGGCACCCCAGGATATCATTGGCCTTCTTGGCCACAAGGGCACATTGCTGGCTCATGGTTAGCTTGCTGTCTACCAGGACTCCAAGATCCTTCTCCTCAGAACTGCTTTCCATCAGGTCCACCCCTAACTTGTACTGGTGCTTGGGGTTATTCCCCCGCCAGGCTCAGGACCCTACACTTACTTCTGTTGAACCCCATTAGGTTCCTCCCTGCCCAGCTCTCCAGCCTGTCCAGGTCACAGCCCTCTGGTGTCTCAGCCACCCCTCCCAGGTTTGTAGCATCAGTGAACCTGCTGAGGTTCCCTGTCCCCTTGTGGAGGTCACTGATGAATAAGTTAAACAAGACCAGACCCAGTCTGACCCTTGGGGAACATTGCCGGCTCCAACTCGACCCTGCACCATTGATCACCACCCTCTGAGCCCTGTCACTTAACCAACTCTCAATCCATCTCACTGTCCACTCATCTAACCCACACTACCTGTATTTCTTAATGATGATGTTATGGGAAACAGTGTCAAAATCCTTGCTGAAGTCAAGGTGGGTTACATCCACTGCTCTCCCCTCATCTAACTAGCCAGTTATGATGTCACAGAAGGTGGTCAGGCATGGTCAGCAGATTGGTCAAGCATGGTTTCCCCTTGGTGAATCCATGTTGACCACTCCCAGTAACTTCATTTTCTTCCACAGGTTTAGAGATGACATCCAGAGTGATTCCCTCCATCACCTTCCCAGGTGAGGTAAGACTAACCTGCCTGTAGTTTCCTTGGTCCTTCTTCTTGCCCTTTTTGAAGACTGGAGTGACACTGACCTTCCTCCAGCCCTCAGGCACCTCTCCTGATTTCCATGACCTTCCAAAGATGATGGAGAGTGGCCAAGCAACAATACCTGCCAGCTCCCTCGAGCACTGGTGTGTATCCAGGGGGCACATGGATTTATGGATGTCCAGTTTGGCTAAGTGGTCTCTAACCTGGTCCTCCTCTACCAAGGGAAGGTCTTCCTCTCTTCAGATCTTTTCTCTTACCTACAAGGTCATGGATTCACGAGGGCTGCCTTTAGCAGTGAAGACTGAAGCAAAGAAGGCATTCAGCAGCTCTGTCTTCTTTGTGTCCTTTGCCACCAGGGCGCCCACCTCATTCATAAGCAGGCCCACATTTCCCCTAGTCTTCCTTTTTCTATTGATATACTGAAAAAACCCCCACCCTCTTCTTGTTGTCTTTGATACCCCTTGGCAGATTTAGTTCCAGGTGGGCCTTAGTTTTCCTCACTGCATCCCTGCATTCTCTGACAACATTTCTTTATTCCTCCCAAGTGGTCAGTCTTGTTCTCCACATTCTGTAAATTTCCTTCTTCCATTTGAGTTTTTCCAGAAGATCCTTACTCATCCATGTAGCTCTCCTGCCTCCTCTGCCTGACTGACTCATAGGGATGCACGAATTTGAGCTTGGAAGAAGTAGTGTTTGAATATTGAGCAGTTCCCATGGATGCCCCTACCTCCTAGAGCCCTAATCCATGGTATTCCACCGGGTAAATAGATCTTTGAAGAAGCTAAACTTGCCTCTCCTGAAGTCCAGTGTTGTAATCCTACTTATTTCTTCTTCCACACAGGACACTGAACTCCACCATCCCGTGGTCATTACAGCCAAGGTTGCCCCCAGCCTTCACATCCCCAGCAAGTCCTTTGTTAATACCAGCAGTACATTCTCCTTGTAGGTTCCTCCACCGCCTGTGTTAGAAAGTTATCCTCAGTGCTCTGCAGGGATCTCCTGGATGGAGTGTGCCTGGCTGTGTGGCCTTTCCAGCAAATATCAGGGTGGTTGACGTCCCCCATGAGGACCAGAGCCTGTGATCATGAGGCTAATTTCAGCTGTTTGTTGAAGGCCTCATCCACCTCATCTTGATCAGGTGGCCTGTAGCAAATACCCACAACAGTGTCTTCCATGTTAGCCTGCCCCTTCATTCTTACTCATAAGCTCTCAACTGGTTCTTCATCCTCTCCTAGGCAGAGCTCGACACATTCCAGGTGCACTTTCATATAAAGAGCCACTCCACCACTCTGCCTTGCTGGCCTGTCTCTCCTGATCAGTACGTAGACATCCATGACAGCATTCCAGACATTCAAGCTATCCCACCATCTCTTGGTAACTGCAATGAGATCATAGCTCTGTGACCACACTCAGATCTCCAGATCCTCTTTGTTCCCCACACTGCATGTCTTGGCGTACAGGCATTTCAGAGAGGAAGTTAAGCAGGCAGGTTTCCCTGGAGGGGGGTGGGAGAATATACCAACAGTAGTACACAGCTCCAGGGTGGTTAGCCTTTTGGCCCTTGTCTTTGGAAGCAGCTAAGGAGTGCTTGTTGCAAATCTGGTTGACCTGGTTTATTCCCCAGGTGCATGTGTTGACATGAGCAATTCAATTTTGGACCCCAGCCTCTGAACCCTTCAGTTTGAAGCTGGTTTCGCTAATCTACCAGCCTGCTACCAAATATGTCCTTACCTTTTCTAGATGGGTGTATTCCATCCCTCCCCAACAGGTCACAGCAATTGAAGAATGACCAATTGTTGTCAAAACCAGAACCCGCTTGACAACACCAGCCAAGTAGCCAGAAGTTGATGTGCATTATACATCTATTTCTGGCTACCTCCTTTTCTCCAGCAGGTAAGATGGAGGAAAAGAGAACTTGTGCACCAGTTTTTTATCTGTACCCTTGGTGCTTTATAGTCCTCCTTATTTCTGCTCAGCTTCTGGTTTGCTGTGTCATTCATGCCCACAAGAGTTACAGGGTGTCCTGGTTTGGGCCAGGTTAGAACTGATTTTCTTTTTTTGTGGTTGTGCTTTTCAGTTAAGTCCTTTCTAAGAAGCTGCAGTTGCTGAAATTAACAGCATGTTTCTCAGTCAGTGTCTCTAGGACTGTGAACACTTGATGTTTATAGGTGCAGAGAGACAATGGTGTTCATAACCAAGGCCACTGCTTCTTGGGTCTGAAAAACATCTTATGCTCCCTCTGAAGGGAGTACTGGGGTCACACCTGAGACCCTCCTGTGAGGAGGAGAGGACCAGACAGGTGACCATAACTAGCCAGACCAAGTAACCCATCCCATCCATGTCATACTGGATATAAATCTGAGGGATCACCAGGGTCGAGTTTCTCTCTCTTCACCACAGCTGGCATCCTGGGAGGGTTCTGTCTGTTCATCTGCCTTTGATCCAGATCCCTGTGTTCCTGCCTCCCTCTGTTCCTGCCCCCCTGTATTCCTGTATCCCCGTGTTCCTGCCTCCCTGTGTTCCTGCATCCCATCTCTCATGAGCCGTTGACTCCAGGAGTCAGTCTGGGACTGTTCCAGTGCCTGCCTTGCAGCCTCAGAGGTGACCTGGACATTACTGGGGAGGGGGGAGGGGGGGGGGGCGCCAGCAGGG
>NW_009953645.1:366596-384922 GCF_000747805.2 Chaetura pelagica | reverse complement strand
GGGGGGGGGGCAGGATCAGGCTTTTGTTTGTATTTGTACACATTTCATTACCTTTCACTACTGTCTCCTTACAGCTGTGTAGTTCAGTTTTCAACCCGTAAGAGTCTTTCTCCCTGACTCCCTCTTTTCTCCCTGTAGGGGTTAACAGGGAGCATCTCTGGTTTGTTGCATTGCCAGCCCAGCGTGAAGCCATGACCCAGGGACAGCGGCTGTGCTCTGGAGGGGCTGAGGCACCCTCTCAGCAATGTCTCTGCTCCACAGCTCCCGGCAGGCAGCAGACTTCTGGTGACTCTGTCAGGTGGGTAGGCAGGTTTCTCAGAGCCCTTTTCCACTCCAAGTACTTGCTGTTTTAGTGGGATCTGCTGTTTGCTGCTGCTACAGGTACTTCCTGCAACTCCTGTCCTAGGTGTCTGTTAAAATGTTGTATCTGCTTGTGGTTGCAATTGGGGAGTGTTGAGCATGAAGGGGAGTCCTGTTTTTGTGGGTCACCAGTGTCCTAGGCGCCTCACTCACAGTGGTGTCCTTTGCAGGAACATACTTATGAAACCATCCATCTATCACCAATATTGCACAGCCTTGTAATTGTTCCTTGCAACTCTGGTACCTGGTGTAACAAGTCATTAACCTGTGCACACTTGTGCAGGAACCTACCTTTTCACCAGGAAGAGTGTTTGGGCAATCACTACAGCCTACTGCCTGTATTGAAGTCTCCTTTGTTAGCAGTTCTGTCTGGGTTATACATGAGACATCACTGGGGCTTTCTCTGAAGGAACAGTGGTTTTACTCCTTTTACTCTTTGCAGGACTGGAACTAGGTGTCCAGTTTCCCAGCTCTCTCACTGCCCTTATCTGGGTAATTTAACACTTCCCCCAGGAAGCCAGATAACTCTGCTTCAGGAAAAAACAAGTCTACTAGAACACTGCTCCTAACATGCAATTGTGGGGTCCACCAACATTGGGTTTGTAAGCCCCCTTGTGGGCTACTGGCAGACCCTGGAGAGCTGCACATGGCTCCAGTTCATGGTTGGAACAGAGACAAAAGCAAATTTGGGAGGCTGAGGAAAACCCAGTGTCCTGCAATAGAAAAGGATCTGAACACTACCTACAGCAGGAGAGCAACCTGGAAGGGGATACCAGCAGACCCCTGCAGACTGTGGAGCCCTTTGTGCTGTGGGGTCACCACACTTGGGGATGGGCATCAGTCCCCAGCCCTGGCGGAGCAGCCCCACGCTCTCCAGCTGTGGGATGCTCAGGTGGACCTAGCCTGCTGCTGGCCAGCCTGGCAGGCTGCTCTGGCTCAGGAACTAGGGCACAGCCACCCACCAGGCACAGCTGCAGCAGCTCCCACAGGAAAGCCATCCCTCTGGGCTGCAGATGTCACCAATGCCTCAAAAGGGACCATATCTGACATGGGTTGCCCTTCAGCTTTAAAAATCTCATTCTGGGTCATTTATTTCCTTGTTTCTGAGACATCAGAGTGGACAGGACAGGCAGGCAGCTGTCTGGGCTTTCTGTGCCTTGCAGACATCTGAGCAGGGCGAGCGCAGCCACCACCAGCTGACTTCCTGCAGGAACACCACATCTCCTGCACCAGCTCCCCTGGGGTTAAGCAGGAGTGGGACCAGCAACCTGCAGGACTGGGCCGGCCACCTGCAGGCAGTTCACAAAGACTCTCCTTCATCACTGGTCAGAGGAGTCCTGGTAAGGCTGAAGCTCGTAGAACAGCTGCATGGGGTGTGGAAGGGACTCTGTCCCCCTGTGCCCACAGCTCTCTGCAGGGCAGTTCCTCTCCAGACCCTGTGGCACTGATGGCTGCAGGCCCAGAGCAGGATGGTCACTGTGTAAATCCTGGGGAATGCACATATCTGCTTGTACACAGCCTGTCTCAGGAGCTCAGCAGCCTCTTTGGGTGCTTGGGCACAGTCTCAACAGGGTGGTTCTCATCAACATGGGGCTACAGCTCAGGTTCACCCTCCTGGGGCCAAAGCAGAAGGGCTTCTGGATGTGCTGGACGTGTCTGGCTTTAAGCACCCTGTGCCCATCCCTGGCTCCCAGGGCATCAAGGCCTCAGGAGCTCATTGTGGAGCCACCTCTTCCACTCAGGCCCTGGTGTCTGGGGGCTCAGACCTGGGGCACTGCAGAGCCCTTCTGATGTCCCATTCCTTTAGCACAGGACTTTGAGCATGATGGTATCGTGAACTGCAAGCCTGACAGTGACGTCTCTGAGCCAGGAGATCAGCCTGGTATTAAATGAGGCCTTCAGCCAAACCACAAAGTAGCTTCAAAAGCAGAGGATGGGATCCCAGCCATGGAGACACTCGCTTGGTCCCACGGAAATACAGAGAACGAGAGAGAAAGGGATTATGAGAAGCAGTCCTGGGCTTCCTGTGAACATGGCAGGGGCACACGCTGGCTGAGACAAGCCTGATACTCGAGCTCCTCAAAGGAGAAGGAGATCATAAACCACCAAAGCCCTTTTACCTGAAGTTTCGAGCAGATGTCTCAGATCACCCCCAACACCGCCCGCAGAGCCACAATTTACTGCTACAATGGACACTGCTGCACACCTGCTCTCAGAAGCAATTCTCCGAGTCCTGCTACCACTATTGCTGAAGCACCACACATCTTTCCTTCAGGAAAAAAAAAAGAAAGTAAAGAACCCAACAGAAAATACCTTTGTTTTGCTTGCAAATACTGGTTTGCAAAGCAGCCTCCTGCTGCTGCCGGAGGTGAGGGGGTAACGGGCCCACATCCCTGCAGCTGTAGGGCCTTGGCCAGGCTCCTACCCCACCTGGGGAGGGTGTGAAGCTGCCTGGGGGGCTGTCTTGCAATTTGCACTTGAGCCTGCTGGAGCCCTTCCAGGTCCAAAGGGCTGCAGGGTTTCCTGGCACCAGCTCACAGCAGGAGCTTCTGGGCCAGCCATGGCCGCACAGGCTGCAGGGACACCCCATACTTCTGCAGAAGATTTCGAGAGCTTTCCCCCTGCTCAGAGTTTAGCAACCAGTTTATTCATTCACAAACACGCAGCATCTTGATAACGTGTACCAACTTCTCAGCTCACAGTATCTGGTGTGGGCTTCACATGCTACAGCTCCAGAAGCCATGAGCTGATGTGAAAACTCAGCTTGCTTTCCTATATTTTAAGTAGCAGACTCTGGCCTTCTGATGAGAATGGTGTGATGGCATCTCATATGATGGCATCATAGCTTGGAAAATCAGACAGAAGCAAACAAATCTCAGCATGTGATGCTTTCAAAATGTTCAATCTCTGGCTTTCTAGAAAGCCAAAGGTCCCATCTGAGCATGCAACGTTGATTGTCCTGGTCTCCCATGTATAGAAACGTGGTGCTTCTAAAGCCATTTCAGTACCTCTCTGCAGGCCTCCTCCTGCACAGGAAACCTGGGGCCATGAGCTGCTCTGGGTCAGTAGGATGGAGGATACCAGGGCTAACAAGGGTGCATGCATGACTGATCCCTGGGGCTACCAAGGTTCCTAAGTGTGCAGGGGGCTCAAGGCCCACAGACTCTTTCCAGCTGTGTCTCTCACTACTGCAGATGGAGGGGGCCATGGGCAAGTTAGGTGTATCAGCCCTGGCCTGAATGTCCTACCAGGATAGACCTACCAGGATGAATCCTACCAAGGGTGGATCCTACCAGGGATGCACAACTCCTGCCTGAGGGCACTGATGGTCATCCCCAGGCATTTGTGAGCATGGGCAGCACTTGCCATGGCACCTCTTCTTTAGCTCACACCCCTCATGTGCGCTCTGGACACTTCTGCCCAGGCAGATTCTCCTGCCCATGCTTCCCATGGCCTCTTCCAAAGCTCAGTCACCTGCAAGAGCAGTGCTGGTAGGACAGATACTACCCAAGGTTATCAAGGTTCTGGGATTGCCTCTCCCTTTCCAAGCAAGCACATGCCAGCACACACGTGCCAGTCCTCACAGACATACATGTGTGCAGGTGCATGCACAGGGCTGGTGCTGATGCCATCCAAGGCTGTGACATAACAAGCCAGAGTCACTGAAAGTACCTGAGAGAAGGAGGAACAAGGAAGAGGGAGATAAATCCATTGGGAAGACTCCAGAAGTGCTCAGGTGACAGCGGTGAGCTGGGGAAAAGCAGGATTGCACAGTCCATGCAGGAAGAGCTCCCTGGGATCTCCTAATGCCCTCTTCATCTCCAGAGCTCTCCCTGGAGGTGCCAATGGGCTCCAGAGGCTTGTGTGTGGTGATGGGGCTGCTCTTGGCAACCTCACGTCAGCAGGTCAGCTGCTTCTCTGACCTTGGTACCAGCCTTGTGCCAGCACTGCCAGTGTCCTTTGTGCCAATGTCCTGTGTGCCAGGGTCCTGTGTGCCAGGGTCCTGTGCCCTGCGTGCTGGTGTCCTGTGTGGCCCCTGTGCACCCTGCCCAGAGGGGACAGCCTGCAGGAGGGGACACACGTTCCTGCCAGGACACTGTCCCCCACCCAGCAGATGCAGAGGGGAGGAGCTGGGGCACACTGGAGCTGCACTGGCAGCACCAATGCTCATCTGTAGGTACTGGTATCTCTCAGTTTGGGTATTTTTGATGAGGTGGCTGCTGAAAGGTCAGACCTTCTTCCAGGGGTGTTTCCACACTCGGGCTCCAGAGATCCTACTCTCTGAATTGCTGTTAAATCAGTTAAACCTTTTGGTGCCTCAATTTCCCATCTGTAAAGCAAGGTTTATGATATTTCCTCTGCCTGTCTCACAGACAGCTCATAATAGCTCATAAGCCATTTGGGACTGTAACAGTTTCTGAATATAAATTTGTGCCTGGCTCGCTCAGCAGGGCCCTGGCTCGTCAGGAGCTGATGTGATCACTGGTGCTGTGTCCAGCCAGGAGGGACACAAGGCTGTGGGTGTTGGTTCCTGTGCTCAGGTCTTTTTCAACCAGAGTGATGCTGTGATACTGTGGACATGGTGTGAACTTTGGGGTCGTCCTGTTCTGGGGTGGGAGTGGGACTTGGTGACCCAGGCTGTCCGGGGAGATGGTTGAGTCACCATCCCTGGAGACATCTAAATAGACAGATGTGGTGCCAGGGGACAGGGTTTAGTGGTGGATGTGGCAGAGTTAGGGTAGTGGTTGGACTCGGTGATCTTGGTCTTTTCCAGCCAGAGTGATACTGAGATACTGTGGATGGGAGTCAGCACGGATGACACAACATGTGCTTCCCAGGCCACAGTGTCATTCTCAATTACACTCCTATGGAATTTGTGTGGTGGTCTCAGCTCACAGACATCAATTTATCTCGTCTTGACAACAGACTCTTTGCTAAGGGGTCAGGATGGGTCACAGATAACCTTAGAAGACAGGACTGCTGTGCTGCTTGTGTGTTCACACATATTTACACCACACAGAAGCACAACACCTCAAATGAGAGTTATGCTCACCTAAACCTGTGATCAAAATCCTTCTTTCACACTTTCCCTGCTGTGTCCTTGTGCCTGTTCTTCAAGGATGGACATGTAAGGATGGTGCAAAGAAACAGAGAGTGACCAGAGAAAAGGAGGCAGTGCTGACCCCAGCTGACCTAAGCCCCGAAAGCCTCATGGCTGAGCAATCACACCTTGGCTGTTGTAGCCCTCCCATGGGGATTCAGCAGCAGAACCTCTCCAGAAGTGTGAACACACTAGGAGGACTGCAACACAAAGTGCCCATGGCTTCCCTAGGGGTCTGCTGGAGGAAGTGTAGGGATTGCACCAGGGAATCTGGGAATTACATAGTACTTGTTATAGGATGGCTTGGAGAAGGGTCAAAGGTGGGCCAAGGGAGGGATCCGTGTAGAACAGGGAGGAACCATCACACAGTCTGTCCTGCTTTCTTATTTTCCTGTGTGGTGCATCCTTGCGTGTTCATGTGACCCGGCTCTGCTGGTGAACTTCAAGCCAGACTAGTCAGAGCCTGGGGCAGCTCTGGGGTCTGTTCCCAGAGAGACTTTAGGGTTTGGGAGGTGGATACCAGGGAGGCTCATGAAGGGTTTTTTCCCAGATCTGGGAGGCTCAGGTGTAGGATGGGGCTGTTCTGCATCCCCACCACAAGGTCTGCCCTCCTGCCTGCACTGGGCTGCCTGTGTTCAGCTGTGCCTGCAGCGTGTGTCTAGGGGGGATCTGCCTCTACCTTCCTTCTGGCAAGATGTGGGAGGAAGTGGTTCCTTATCTCAACCAGATCCCTGGGACCTTTAGTCCACAGGACCGAACCACCCTCAACAGTCCTGGCCAAGGACATGCTTGGAAATAACATCTGGGCCAGAATGGGCTGAGAAGCCTGTTAATTGCTTGGTTGCTCTGTGGTTTGTGTGTGTGCTGCTCTGGAATGTCAGTGTCCAAGCTGCAGCTGGGATGCAGGTCTGGCTTGACAGTCCTGAGAGCATGCCTGGGAAGCTGCTTTTTGGCACCTGAAGCTGTGTTAATGGTAAGATGATACACTGAGCCCTGCCTAGTCCTGTCTTTGAAACTATTTGTCATCAGGGCATCTTGTGCTGCTGGCTGGGAAGTGTAATGTACTGCCAGGCAGGATGAGCTGACTTTCATCAGAAACACCTCCAGAGGCAGGAGATCACCAGGATGCTGTGGAGCACCAGCCTGAAATGGCTCCTAACTACCTCCCACTTGCACCTCTGCAGGCGGTGCTGTCCCTGCAGGAGCTGGCAGGGCGATCCCACCACACTCCAGTATGGAGTATTGCTCTTTTGCAGTTAAGTGGTTCATTCAAGATTCTGTGATAATGTGATGGACTTGGCAGGGCAAATTCATGCCCCCTTACCCGAAAGCAGCCCTTCATGCCCTTCATCCCCACTGGCCTCTCTCCAAGAGCCCTTTTGATCCACGGATCACAAAGTGCTTCTGAGCCCTTCCAAAGCTTCTAAGGTATGATGATTTGCTCTTTCCAGAGCCTGGGCTCCTGCTTTTTTTGCCTGTGGCTGGTGGGAGATGCTGGCAAAGGCACTTGTTCTGGCTGTGGCACTTGTAGCTACATGTTCCTGTGGGGAAACCCAGTCAGCAGATTCAGCAAAATACACAGAACAAACACACTCTGCACAATGACCAAGCAGCAGAGCCAGCCCACCCATATTGCCTCGGGACATGAACACTCTGTCTCCAGGACATGGGACAAGCCATCTTGAGCCCCCTTGTTTACCCCATGATAGCGTTCCATTCTAAAAAAGTTGCTTGACCCAGTGGAAGGCATGTTTGGAAGCACTGGTTTTGCCACCAAAAGGATAAAATATTTTTTTTTCAGGGAGATCATGTGCTCATCAGAGCTCCCTGGTCTCATCCATCTTAGAGAGGGACAGAGAGCAGAATCAGGCAGCAGAAGGAAAAGTGCTGGGCAGAGATGGGATGTTTTTGCTGTCAGCTGCCTCTGCTTCCTGTCCATCTGTGATTATCTAAGAACAGCTGTTAATGTCATGCATGGCCAAAAAAAGGGAGTAAGAGCACATGGAGTATGGAAGGGTGCAAGGGACTGTCACTTACTGCCAGCTTGTGTCCTCCATCCTCCCTGGGCAGTGTCACTGCTGCCACAGAAAGTCCCTCCCAGCTTTGAGGGTCTTCACTGGGGGCCACCGAGACCCTGCAGCAGTTGAAGGGGCTTTTGATGATGCTTGTATTGGAATTGGAGAAGTGAAGTGACAGGGCTGGGGAGGCTGAGCCCCGTGGAAGCCCACGAGCATCCTTCCTGGAGGATGAAGGTTCTGCCAGCCCAGCTCCACAAGGCTGGGGAAGTCCTGCTGTGGGGCTCGGCCTGACCCTTGCTTGGGCTCCTTTCCACTCCAAAGAGATGCTGATGCCAGTTTTAGCTTAGCATGCTGGGACCCAGGTGAACTTAGCTTGCTTTAGGCTTGGTTTCACCATGACCCAGGAGCTCCTGGAACCTGAGTTAGTACATTAAACCTTCCTTTGCTTTGGGGTCTGTGCAGGATGCAGCAGAGAGGCAGAAGACCAGTCACTCCACGTAAATATCTGGACTCTGAGATCTGGCGCCTACCAAGCCTCTGACTTCACAGGGAGCTGAGGGTGCTCAGCATCCCTCAGGATGTGCCTTGAGGCCTCTCCTGCAGTTGGCCATTTGCCTAGACTGGCAGCAGGGTTTGAATCTGCAAATCTGGCCCCTCAAAGACAGAGGCATAGCTGCCCCTCCAGTGACACCTCTGCAGGATAGGGAACCAAGGGTGAAGCTGCCTCTTGTGCCTGTGCTGCATCACGGGGCTGAATGATTAAGGGGCAGGAGAAATTTGGGTTCATGAGAGTAAAACCTGCCCCAGTAAAAGCAACAGAGCACCATGCGTTCTGCTGATTTCCTACCTGTGCAAAATAGCCATGGAGGAAAGGCAGCACTCAGCCTGACAGGGCTGAATTTGCTGTGGACAATCCAGATGGTAATTATATTACCAGGTACCTGGCTTTTCATTAAGGCCCCATGCAGATGTTACTTCTCTGGAACTGACATAAACGTGCTCATTTGTCTTCATCAAAGAAGCACACAAAAACTCCATCCTCTCCCCAGTGACCTGGTGCAGAACCTCACCATGCCCCCTTGCCAGACTCCAGTTGCTGGCACTCATGGGGTCCCTTTTTCCACAGGAGGAGCAGATGGACCCAGGAAAGAGGGTCTTTGCTGTCCTCACCATCAGTCTTGTCCTGGTCACTGGTACTGCCCTGCCATCCTTGCCAGCACTGCCATCATACCTGTCCCTGCCACCAGCCTCAGCCCCCCTTTCAGCCCCCAGCTCTCCAGGGCCTCTCCAGAAGAGGCAGCATGAGCCAGGCAGGGCACTTTGCTTCCTTGCCAACAAAGTCACAGAATCACAGAATATTAGTGGTTGGAAGAGACCTCCAAATATCATCAAGTCCAAACCCCCTGCCAGAGCAGGACCAAAACAACCCACCTAGGGCAGATCACTCAGAAAGGCATCCAGACAAGTCTGGAAAGTCTCCAGAGAAGGAGACTCCACAACCTCTCTGGACAGCCTGTCCCAGGGCTCTGTCACCCTCACACCAAAGAAGTTCTTCCTCATCTTGAGGTGGAACTTCCTCTGCTCCAGTTTGAATCCATTACCCCTTGTCCTGTCCCAGGGCACAAGTGACAAGAGCTTGTCCTGCCTTCTTGATGCCCTCATGTATTGATAGACACTCATTAGATCCCCCCTCAGTCTTCTCCTCTCTAGACTGAACAGCCCCAGGTCTCTCAGCCTTTCCTCATCAGGCAGGTGTTCCAGTCCCTTCATCATCCTCGTGGCCCCCATTGGACTCTCTCCAGTAGATCCCTGTCCCTCTTGAACTGGGGAGCCCAGAACTGGACACAACACTCTAAGTGAGGTCTCACCAGGGCCCAGTAGAGGGGCAGGAGAACCTCCCTTGACCTGCTGGAGACACTTCTCCTAATGTACCCCAAGATACCATTGGCCTTCTTGGCCACCAGGGCACATTGTCCCATGGATAACTTGTTGTCTACCAGGACTCCAAGGTCCTTCTCCACGGAGCTGCTCTTTAGCAGATCATCTCCTGGCCTGTACTGGTGCATGCTGGTGTTCCTTCCCAGGTGCAGGACTCTGCATTAGCTCTTGTTGAACCTCATGAGGTTCCTCTTTGCCAGCTCTCCAGCCTGTCCACATCTCACTGAATGGCTGCACAGCCTTCAGGTGAGTCAGTCTGGCACTGCCAGGCTCATTTTGTGGGTGAACCAGGGAGCTTTGCTTAGGAAGGCCATGATGCTCTCCCCAGTGCCAGTGATGGACCTCAGCCTCACACCACCCATGCCAGGGCTGGGGACAGGGCCTATTTCAGGGTGTTCCTGGCCACTGACTGCAGACTGAGCGAGCCCAGTCTGAACACAGCAGCTGGCACAGCCCATGGGGAGAACAGGCAGGGCTTGTTCTGCTCCTGAGGTCCCATCTCTGTGGTGGCATGGGGTGGTCTCCAGCCTGCCAGCAGCAAAACCTACAGGTGAGCAGTGCAGGTGACCCCTGTGCCTCATTTGAGAAATGAGGGACCAGCAGAGGCAGCAGAGAGGATGACAGCAGAGTCTGCTGCTACCTTTGCAACATGGGATCCTTCGTTCTGCTGGGGAACTGGGAGAAGCAGGATGGGATCAGAGTAGCTGGCATGGCAAGGCTGGAGAAGGTGGGAAGCCACAGATGGAGCACCTGCTGGTGTTGTTTGTGCAACTTTTGTACAGAAATGCACTGAGCAAATTTGTGGTGTTGCCAGTGCTAAATAACCCTCACTTTTAATTTGCTTTAAAGAGCCTCTTCCTGTACCTTTCTGGCAGCAAATGTCACTGGATTGCTGCTCAGGTGCTTGACCCCGGGAAAAGGGCAGTGCAGCCAGGAGCCTGGTGCCTAGGCTGAGGGTGGCCTTGCACGTCAGGAGGAAAATCAGGCCCTAGATGACAGGTCTCTGGTTGAGATGAATTGCCTGGATGAAGTGGTAGTGCTTCCCCCCCATCTACCACTTGCAGTCTACCACTTGCAGGGGACGAGGGACTCAGTGGCTCCAGGACTTGTGGTGTGTGAGGCACAGCACGTCTTCTGCCTGCTTGGCAAGGGAGAGAAGAGGGACAGAGCTCCACAGATCATACAGCGTTCATAAGTGCCCCTCTGCCACCATCCATGGGCACAGATGTGATGGGAGAGCTGGTGCAGCTTCCTGGCACCCCGCAGGGTTGCAGCCCTGCAGCTGTGCACCCTGGTCCTCTCCCACCCTCCTCCTTGTGAAGACTGGGACTCTTGTCATGGAGCTGCCAGTCCATCCTCTGGTCTTTGCAGGACCTGCCATGGAGGCAGTGCAGGGGATGCCACCCCACATTGCTGGAGCACTGCACTGACCCTGCACCCTGCTAGTAACATGGTCCTCCTGTCCCCTGGGGCAGTGCTCAGCCTGGTCCCTCACTGGGGTCATCAGCCACACGCTGTGCCATCAGCTCAGCATCCATGTCAGTGTGATAAGCATCACTACTGCTGTTGTGCCAGCACAGGAATCCCAATCCTGATCCAACCACTGCTGTATTGTCCTTCTGGCTGGTGATACTCACTGTGCCACCCCAGCATGGCATGGATGGATCAAATGAATGGGAAAAGCCCTCCAGCTGCCTCAGATTCAGCACTCTCCTGAGGCTGTGGGTTTGATCCACTGGGGGCTTGGCCACCAGCATGAATTTTCCCAGAGTAGATGATTCCTTTCAAAGCACCACTTAGTTGGTGCTGAGACCACCCTCTCCTCACATAACCCCTGGTTTGTTTTGCTTCATCACAGGGCACAATGGGTCCAAATACATGGTGCTGAGCTCCACCTGGGGCTCTGTTGGGCTTGTCTTTTGTGGACCAGGAACAAGGGCTCATTTAATTATAATACCCAGTTCTCCTTCCCCTTCTTCACATGTTCTCCTGACTATTCCTGCTCACCTCTGGCTACGTTTTCATGATGTCTCCAACCTCCTAGCAGCTGGAGATGTTCTTTGAGCTTAGAAAATGAAGCTGCCAAGTTTACAGGGGTCTACAGTTTTCTTAGATATGTTATACTTGGGACCTGGGTTGGGAGGTGTCAGGCTAAGTAAGTGAGTAATGGCAGGCCCTTCAGATGCTGTGTCAGATGTCCTTCAGGACAGTCTGACTCCCCACTGTAACTGGGTCGACTGGGGGGAAGATGAATTGCTAGACCTGGTCCTGACTCCTGGAGCCCTGCTTTCAATGAAGCACATTTGCTGCTTCACCCCATGTCCGCCCTGTGAAAGAGCTGCTCCTCTGACTGCATAAGGCTGCTCTGCAGACAACACTGCTCCTGTGAGTGGCCTCATTGTCCCCTGTCCAGCCCAGCACTGCTCTTGCCTGCCTTCTCAAATACTTTTACCTTTGATTTGGCAGAACTTGCAAAAAAGTCTGGGGTGGATTCAAACCCTGTGGGAGCTGTGTGGGAAGGCAGTGCAGCAGCACATTGAAGGGGAGATCTCAGCAACCTAGAAGGGGATAGATAGTCCACAGACCTGAAGGTGGCATGCTCCCTGAACCACTTTGTGAGTCACATCACACCTTGCATGGAGTTTTCTCTGGGACTGCAGCACTCCACAGCAGGAGCAACACGAGGGCCTATGTAGGGAAGAGGAATGAAGCCCGTGCTGTGCAAGTTACAGCAGAGATGGCAGGAAGATCAGGTCCTCAGGTGCTCTAAGAGCTGCAGAAGAACATGACACACTTTCTATGAGGCAGTTACAAATGCTTTTAGCTGCCCCATCAATCTTGCCAGAAGAGCAGGCCCCTGGCTCTGCTGGACTGAGGACCAGCCTTTCTCTCTGAGCTTGTGAGTTGGGAGGCTGGCAGGACGTGCCTGCCCTGGGCTCTGCATGTGTGCCAAGAGTACAGGTTGTGCACACACCTGATGAAAGCAGGGACCCCTGAAGGACTTCCTGAACCTAAATCCACTGGTGCATCCCCATGATGCCCCAGGGCCAGATGGGGCTCCAGCCAGGGACCTGCAGGTGTGGGAGTTGGGGACGCTGCTCTGTAACTAACAGCTTGATTGACTACCAAGAAGAGCTTCACTAATAAAAGTTTTTCTAATAAATCATAGAATCATTGGAAAGGACCTCTAAGATGGTGAAGTCCAACCATCAACCCAACACCACCATGCCAACTAAACCATGTCCTGAACTGCTACATCCACACATTTTTTAACACCTCCAGGGATGGTGACTCCACCACCTCCCTGGGCAGCCTGTTCCAGTGCCCGAACAATCTTTCAGTAAAGACATTTTTTTGTAATATCCGATCTGAACTTCCCCTGGCACAAGGTGAGGCCATTTCCTCTCTTCCTAGTAACAGTTATGGGGGAGAAGGGACCCCCACCTCACTACAACCTCCTTTCAGGCAGTTGTAGAGAGCAATTTTTTTTTTTTAAGAGCACTGTGCAACTTTGTTTAGGAACTCAGTCACAGCAGCATTTTAGCAGGTTGGGACAGTCACATTTTTTGATGTGCAACAGGCACTCAGCATGGAAGGGTATAAACTGCATATTCCTTTCACAAATGTCTTACAGAGCCAACACAGCACTAACCATCAAAGCAGGAGTAGTGGAGTAGAAAAGGATGCAACAAGAAGGTGGCTACACCCCGCCCAGCCCCTGCAGGCAGCTATCAGCTCCAGCTCCCTGCTCGTTTGCATTTTTGACCCTATCCAACTTCACGCTTGAGGGTCCTGTCTGCTGAGCCACCCCCAGGATGCCACATTGTTTGAGCCAGGTCACAGCGTGTTCAGAGTCGCCTGAGCTGAGAAGGTTCGTTCTGCAGCTCCAGGGGCAAGAGGTGCCCGAGGCTTGCAAACCTCTGATCCTGTACCAGGGGCAGCTCCAGGGACATCTGCTGACATTCAGCACCACAGGCTCAGATGCACCAGGTCCAAATTTGCATAGTTTGCAGCAGGGAGCTCGGAGACTTCGATTAATTTTTACAAATGGGAAGCAAAAAAGCTCCTGATTGACGTGCAGTCCTTCCACACTCACAGTGGTGACCAACCCCTGTTCATAGTTCCTTAGCTATGAACATGCCTTTTTCCAGTGACCTACCAGGCTGGCCCAAAACATGCCCCTGGTTGTTGCATTAAGTCACAGTGAGCGTGGCAGTGGGTGCCAGGGTGATGGGGCAAGGGCCGTGGGGAGGGGCTGGACCTGCTGGGCTGCTGGCTCAGGCTTCTGCCTTGCTTGGCTGAGGAGCTTCGTCCTGCCAGCCAGGAGGATGCTGCCTTGATTAGCAGCACAGCACAGGGGTGCTACAGCAGCCACAGACCTAGAGATACCTCCTTCTCCTGTCCTGCAGCACATGCCACACCTTTTCTTAGTGTCAGACCTGCTAATTGCTCAGACGCTCACAGAGATTGTGAAGAGGAGACAGCAAACAGGTGTAAACAAACAGTCATGGAGACTGAGCAGCTGAGCCTGGAGGCTCCAGCAGAAGCCCCATGTTGTCTTGTTCCTGAAGAAATGCCATGGAGCTGCCCCTACAAGGCTCAGTTCCCACAAACTGCTGCTGTTCAAGGTTTCTTAATGCTCATACCAGCAAGCAGCAAGACACTCAGGAGGTGAACCACAGACTGGCCACTTGCCTTCTCTGTCCAGCCATGGCCATCCTCCTGCTCAGCTGCGGGGTAAGAGACACTGGAGCTTTGCTCAGTCTCTGGTTTGACCTTCCTTTTCAGAGCCCAGAAAATGTAGCCCCCTAAGATGAGTAATGGTGGGGGCAGAGCTGTCTGCCAAGCCTCACCTTCTGCCAGCAGCTGGGCAGGGCTCTGGGAGCCAGCTCCTCCCATGGCATTGTGTCCCACACACACTCCATCCCCAGTGCTCTGGGGGGCTGAAGAAGTGTCCTGGGGGTCACAGCAAAGCATCTGCAGCCTGTGCCCCCTGCTGAAGGTGAGGCAGCCAGAGTGGGCTGTGTTTATTGGGTCTGTCAGCAGGACCAAGCTGTGTTAGAATAAATGGGCTGGGCCACTGCTGTAGATTAGTAAATAGTGTTCTATTACACAGCTCATCAACTCCTGCTTTCAGCAACTCAGGAAATGCACTGTTCTTGTCTTGCTGTCTGTGGGTAGGAGTTTCATTCCAGGTGATTTCTCCTGGGGACTTTGGCTCCTCAGGTCTCTTACATAAATCCACCTAGCAATCATGTCAGCAAGACCCAGAGATCTTTCTGGCCATATATCCTTCAGCAAATGTCCCTCTAAAGCTTTGCCCTGGGCTGTGCATCCATCAGCTGCAGCAAGGGAAATTATTAATAAGGAGAAGGGAGCCCCTATAGCTGGTGCTTTCTCAGTGTTTCCCCCAAACGACAATAAAGGACAAGAACAATATGTGGAGGCTCTTGGGGAGACAGAAACTAGTAAACACCAAAGCAAACGATCACCTCTGACCTTCCCAAGACCACTTTCCTCAGCAGTTCCTTGAAAGGTTTGAGCTTATTCTTCCTTCTTGGGCACTGTAAAATAGTACTAACTGAGAAGTGACAGAAAGAGACCTGGCAACATGGGAAATCATTGTTCTCCAGCAAACAGGTCAGTCTGGTTTGCCTAAGCATGCTGAGCGTTGCCTGCAAAGCTGCGTTGCTTGCCAGTAGCTTGTGAGCAACTGAGCTTGGCGACTTGGCTGATTTGCTCTTGAACAGCAGCAAAGTATCCTTCTGCTCCTCACTGGATGCTTCCCATGTCTGCAGCTTAAAACCAGTGTGGTGCTCTACAAACGAAGGCAACAGGTCCTCAGTGCCTGGACTGGGCACCTGGGGGCTTTTCCAGGCTGCAGTTTGATTCCTGTAGTGAGTTGGCTGACTCGTGGAAGCTGCTGAGTTTCCATAATTTTCTGTGACCTACTAGGTCAGCAGTGTCTCAACACTGGTGAGCAACTCGCACAGGGGGAGATCTTCAAATTAGCTAGTGGTCAGATGCTCTTTTCACCAGCCCCTGTGCTCCCAGAGCACTGTCATGACTCATGATGCTATATATATTTATATATATAAATTTGGAATCAAAGACTCATTGAATCATTGAAAAGATACTTTTCTTGCATGGCCTCGAGTTTGCTGGAGCTCCTGCTGCTCTCACGTGTGCAGGGGGGAGCAGAAGCATTTTCCCAGCCCTGCTTTGCCAGCACTGGAGGAGGAAGAGTGATTTCCAAAAAGAACAAGACATTTGTGAAAACCTCTGCTCACCTAGGGGACAGTGTGGTACCTAGAGAGAGCCCTTCCAGGGGTGACTGCTGCAGGTGACTTGGATGAGCAGAATGGGGAAGCCACAGGGGCTGGACAGCAGCCCCCCTCTGCAGAGCAGGGGCCTCGTCCCACTGCCAGGCAGAGTCTCACAGATGGGTCTGGGCATGAGGTGGCAGCTGCAGTCTCACCCGTGTCCTGACCTGAGCTGCTTGTTGGGAGTCCACTGCAGCACTTGAAACCAAATCTTGTACCTCAATGCCACTCCAGGAGGTAAGTGCTCTGAGAGATGCTCTTCCTGCTGCTTTGCCCTGAGTTTTGTCTAGGATATATTCACGTCATCCACAGCGCAAGCCAGGGAACGGCTTCCAAAGCAGCTGCTTATTTTGCTGGTTTAATAGACAGCTGAACTGCTAAGGTCCTGAGAGTAGCCTGCTGGACCCCTTGGGTCAGCCCAGGGGTTTGTGAACCTTTATTCTACTCTGCTCACCACTCACTCTGCCAAGAGGGGGTCCCAAAGTCCCACCACCTTCACGCAGCACAAGGACTCAGCGTCTTGCAGGATCATTCCTAGAAGGTGCAATTTTACTCCTTTTCCTGAGAGAAAAAAAATGTACAAATCCCCCAACTTTTTCCTGACTAGTTGAGTCTTCCATTATAGCCCTAGAAATAACAGCAGCATTTTTGTTCCTTGTGTTGGATCTGGAGAAGCCTCCATCAGCTTCTCACAGGATCCACCTTGGGCGCCCTCCCCTGTTACCAAATTCAGCCCCCCAACCCCAACCCAACACATTCCCATAAGATCTCATAGGAATCCTTTAAGGTGACAGGTTAATTGTACCAAAAATGGCCTCAGTAGCTTTGCTTCAGGGGCCAAGCCTGCTGGGCTCTCAGAAACCTCCTCCCAGCATAAAAGAAGTGCTGAGCATTTGTTTAGATTTTCATTGGTGTTCTGGTTTGGTTTGGTGGGTTTTTTGATAGGGGGGAAGGGCCTCAAGCGTGGCTCCCTGTGAGAAGCTGAAGAGCTCCCTCCAGCTCCAAAACCAGCCAAGGAGCCATTAGAGGGACAATAGATGAACCTCTGCCATTAACATACAAAAGAACTGATAGAAGAGCTGAGCAGAGAAGCACTGAAAGGAGCAGAGCTGAGCTGGAGAGGCAGAGGGTGCTGGTGGTTGGTGAGGAAGGAGGGGAAGAAGGTGCCCAAGCAGAAGTTTCCCTGCAGCCCATGGCGAGATGGCAGCTGTGCCCCTGCGTTCATGGAGAAACGTGGTGGAACATTCCCGGAAGGCACCAGGAGGGGTGAACTTGGCCACTGGACTTGGATGATGCAGCTGTGGAAGCCCCCGGGCCAGGGGAGGTGCCTGTTCCCAAAGCCCCCGTGACTCTGCGGGCAGCGCTGGAGCAGCTCCGGGCTGGTGGGAAGGGCTCCTGGAGGAGAGGCTGGGGGAGGATGTGCCATGGGAGGGACCCGTGGGGAAGCAGGGCAGGAATCCTTCTCCCTGAGGAGGAAGGAGCAGCAGGAACCGCCAGGCTGTGCAGTGACTCTAAACCCCATCCCCCTGTGCCGCTGGGGGGAAGGAGGGAGAGAAACCAGGAACAAAGGGATTTGGGCCCGGGAAGAAGGGAGGGGGAATAACATGTGTGAGCCCTGCTCTGGGGGTGTCTGTGTCCTGTGTGTGTTTGATTAGTGTGAAATTAAATTAATGTTGTTCCCCGAGTTGAGTCTGTTTTGCCTGGGACCTTAATTGGTGAAGAACCCTCCTTGTCCTTGTCTTGACCCATGAGCTTCTAGATGGGTTTGTTCTCATCCCAGTGTGTGTGTGTGTGTGGAGGGGTGAGTGAGTGGCCATGGGGCTGGTTCTTTGTTGTCCTGTTGGGCTCAAACCAGGACAATTGGTTTAATAGCCTGAGGTTATTATTTGTGTCCACTGAAAGGAGTGACTTATACTCAGTTTAATTTAATTTTGAGGAGTGACTCAATACTCAATTACCCTGTAGTTGAGATGCTTTAGCCAAATTTTCTCCATTTTAGTTGTTCATTGGATTAATTTTTGTACTCCTGGATAAATTTTCAATTACTGCCTCCAAAAGTATCTTGTCCATCTTTGTGGGAAGTGAGGTTTTCTGAACTGACAAACAAGCAAAAGGCAGAAAAGAAGGAAAAGAGAACTTTTTAGGACATTGGGTAATGATAGGACAAGGGTAATGGATCAAAACTAGAGGTGGGTAGATTCAGATTAGATGTTAGGAAGAGTTCTTCACCATGAGGATGGTGAGACACTGGCTGAGGTTGCCCAGAAAATCTGTGGCTGCCCCATCTCTGGAAATATTCAAGGGCAGGTTGGATGGGGCTTGGAGCAACCTGGGCTGGTGGGAGGTGTCCCTGCCCGTGCAGGGGGTTGGTCCTAGATGATCTTTGAGGTCCCTTCCAACCCAAACCAGTCTGTGATTCTATGATTCTACAAATAAAAAGAAAGAAGCAACCCATCAGTGATAGGAAGGCCCGTGTTCAAGTTAGACATAATATTCTACCACGTAATTTACCTTCTGCCTTATGCTACTGCAGCATATTGTGTATGTATAAAATAGGGAAAGTGGAACAGGGAAAAAGCTGCATTC
>NW_009953645.1:364364-366585 GCF_000747805.2 Chaetura pelagica | reverse complement strand
TGGTATTATTTCCTTCCTGTACCTGCTACAGTCCCACCTACAGCAGGACCCCGCAAGGACTCCGTCATTCATGCAGAGTCAGGAGCCACCCCTGCTCTAGGTCCTGCCCAGGGTGCAGCAGCCCAGCACACACTCCCCCTGGGGAGCAGCCCATTTCATCCCCAGCACACAAAACCCTCAGCTTGGATTTTGCTTTACACAAGTGGTTGAGGTTTAAGCAGGTACCTAAAATTATGCACTTGGTGTTTCGTTGCTTTGCTGAAGATGAGTTGCAGATGGAAGGGACTACACGTGAAACAGCAGGTAGAGGCAATACAGGAGATGTGGGCTGTGCTGGGTGGCTCTCCAGGTGACAGGCTATGCAGACAGAAATCCTACCCAAACTCAGAGCAAACCTCAGTAACCCAACTGCTAACCCTCTGCAGCTTCATAGACAAACAAACTGAGGGGCTTCTGACTCGTGACACTTGAGCTTGGCAGACTGTCCTTGTGGACATCTCCAGTAGATGAAAGAGGGCATCTCTGGGATGTCACTGCATGAGCACCCTCAGCTTCCCACATCGCTCTCCTCAGACAATGCCACTTTAATCACTGGTGTTGCTGTTTCAGGCTTTTTGCTTTTGCTTCATCCTTTTGCAGAGGCTTTCTTAGCAAGCCCTCCCTAGTGCAATTGCTCACAGCTCTTCCCATGAAAGCTTTTAAAGGAGGATCTTGGGAACCCTGTTCTCACCATGGAGCTCCACGGGCTCACAGCTCAGCTCCTGACGCTGCTGGAGACCAGCATCATGAGCCTTGTTTGCTTGCCAGCATGCTATTCACTGATTTTATTTTCCAGCCAAGAGAGCTTTGCAAATAACAAGAAAGGATGAATGGGATAGCACAGGATGATTAACCAGGATTGTCAAAGATGGGCCAGCAGTCTGGATTTCCAGCAGCATCTTGCAAACACTGACTGCATCCCACGTCCTGTCCTCTGCTGGAGGGGGAGACCTTCCTGCTGCCATTTTCCTTAAAGTACTGATCATCTACACTATCAAACAGCACAATGAAGCTGTGGTTTCACAAACACTCTTCTTTGTTTTGTTGTGTCATCAAGTTTTTTATCTCCTTACAGTAGAAACTCCTAGATTTATTCCTGCTCTCTGAATGCATTGCCAGAACAGTTGGGACTTGATGCTGTTCTAATCTTTCTGGACTATAAAAAACAAGTAATGTCTTTGGATAGCATATGGTTTGCCTCTTACAACAACAGACACCAGAACTTTCAATTAAGTTTTGGGAAGCAATGCTGGAACACACATGACTCATTTCCAAAGTGCACTAACAAGTGAAATGATCCTATTTTTTTTTCCAGATCTCTGCTCATCAGGAAACAAACACTATCTGATGTCTTTCTTTCTCTATATATTGGTGAAAACAACACCCTTCTCCACTGACACTGAGCTTGGGTAGAACTCATCCAGCTAAATATTATAATATTTGATAATTGTCCTGCCAGCATGGAGCTGACTCATTTAATGTAATGTGCTGCTCCCTGAAGATTGCTTTTCAGCTCAGCAAACAATTAGCTAGTTCATTCATCCCAGCTTGAGAATGGTAGATAGTTACAGGACCATGGGTACTCTCCTAACAGCAGTTGATTTATCAACAATTGTAGCTGTTGCTTCTGTAATTAATGTGATGCTCTTACCCCTCTGCTGACACCCTGCTCCCAGTTCCCAACCACTTTTTAAATGCTGAGAATGGCACAGAAATAACTTTTATTTCCTGTCAGTGACATGCAAATGATGGAGTGGGATCAAGCTGTGGTTCAAAGGTGCTGTGCAACACTCCTCACACTCTGCTGGTGGCTCCCAAGGGGCAGAGCAGAGGTGCCCCAGCCCTAGGGGGCAGTGGCTACGGGCCAGCAGAACTGCTGCTGGTGTCCACATGCACAACCCATAACACGGGTGCTGTCTGTCCCTCCCATGGCTCAGCCCCAGGGCACCTGGGGACAAACCCCTGCCTGCTTCCATCTCTGGGTCTTGATGAGGATTCAAATCCTGATGCAGGTGGGGAAGCAGGCATCAGAGCACAGATTATTTATCCAAGGTCATGTGATGAGCAAAAAAGGTGTTGGATCTAGTGGGAACTGGGATTGCCAGCTAGAGGCTTTAGGAGCTGGAGGTGCAAAGTTGACCCCTGTGGCAGACCTCACAGTCACTCTGCTCCAGCTTCTGGG
>NW_009953645.1:347981-364323 GCF_000747805.2 Chaetura pelagica | reverse complement strand
AACGAGCCCAACGGAGGCTACGAGGGTGATGAAGGGGCTGGAACACCTGCCTCACAAGGAAAGGTTGTGAGACCTCGGGCTGTTCAGTCTGGAGAAGAGAAGACTGAGAAGGGGACCTTATCTACTAATACCTGCAGGATGGGTGTCAGGAATGGGCCAGTCTCTGTTCAGTGGTGCCTGTGATAGGACGAGGGGAAATGGCACCAAGTGACAGCACAGGAAGTTCCACCTCAACATGAGGAGAAACTTCTTTCCTGTGAGGGTGACAGAGCCCTGGGACAGGCTGCCCAGAGAGGTGGTGGAGTCTCCTTCTCTGGAGACTTTCCAGACCTGTCTGTTCCTGTGTGACCTGCCCTGGTTTTTCCTGCTGCAGCAGGGGGGTTGGACTCAGTGATATTCAGAGGTCCCCTCCAACCCCTATGAGTCTATGATTCTATGATTTTTCAGGGCTGTTATTTTTTTCTGACTGCAATCCCAATGCCAAGGCTCAGTGCCATCAGGGTGGCCATATAGTCCCTCCCCTGGGGATCTGCTTTGGCAGTGGAAACCCCCAGCTGATCCAAACCTCACTGTCCCACAGCTCCTGCTCAGGAGCACATTAGAGACTTTCTCCAGATCACAGTGAGAAAATGGCAGGTTCCTGGCAATGAGCACTCCTGTATCTTACATCTTTGCAAAAGAGACACCTCCTGGAATTCTTTCCCTCTAGACTTGGACTTCAACTGGAGATGTATTTTATTGTGTGCTTACAGCTGTGATCGCTATCAGTGTAAAGACAGTGACCTCAGCACCCAGCTAAATGAATATAGCAATGAGTTCATCAGCTACATCTTCAAATTACTGCCCAGAGACTCACTATGGGAATCAGGAAGAAGGGGGGATGCCCAGGTGGGATGGGAGGGCCTCTCAGAGGGCAGGACTGTGTGGGTCTGCCTGGCTGCAAGGAGCCACCCCACTGCTGCTGAGGGCTGGTTGTGCCACCCGCTGTCAGTGCAGGCTGTCCACCCTCCTGGAGAAGGACAAACATGCCCACACAGTTGCCATCATTGCTTTTGGGTAACCCTGGTTCCCACAGCCAGGCTGCCATGAGGGATGGAGTAGGGCAGCCTCAGTGGCACATTGCCCTGGGGACCATGAGGCAGGTGGCCTGGAGGGGCACAATTGTGTATCCATATTCACAGCACAGGGGCTGAGTGAGACACCTTGGGGAACAGCCTGGGCCTCGCCTTTGATCCCAGAGACCTGCTGTGGCTCTAGGTGGCTTTGCAGATGACACTGGCTCGTCACCTGTTCCTGTTCTGCCCTCTCTGGAGCAGCTCCGTGAGCCCCTTGTTGGAAGGGCAGGTATCCACACTTCTCCAGCCTGTGCCAGCAGGGGAAGCATGTGCCCCAGCACCCCCAAGCTGTGTGACCCAAACATCCCAGCTCCTGGCACACACAGATGTGTTTTAGATGGTCTGGGACCAACGTGCCATGGTATTGGTGCCCAGTGCCATAATTCCCAGGCTTCCCGAGCAGCTCTCTGCTGGCCTGGCATGGGCACAGGGCAGGGGTACCTCACGCTGGGACTTCTGGGGCAGTTTTCCAGTTGTTTCTGTCACTCTCACCTGTAGCAGTGACTCAATCCTGACAACTGAGTCAAGACAGTTTGTTACTTCTTTCGAAGAAATGGCCAGCCATGTTCCTCTGGTGTCCAACCTTCAGCTCTCCTATCCCAGAGCCAAAATGGAGCTCAGTAAGTGGGATTAGGACCTTTTGTCTGACCCACTAGCTGCCCCACTCTCAGTCCCCTAATTTTTCTACAAGTGTCTCCAGGAAGGTGCTGCCACTGCAGAAAGGCAAGGTGACATCTTTTTACAGAGTGCCCTAAGGAAGAAGACCTGGTGTTAAGAGACAATCTAGTTGCTTCTATTAAATACCAGGTGAAGAGTTTTGGCCAAGAAAGGGGGAGGAGAGATTAAATTTTAAAAGCACTTTATTGGTTTTAAGTGACTGATTTTGTGGTAGATGTGCTAGAACAGCTGCTCTTTTTCTTGTCAATATTAATCCCACTGTTTTGAAACTGCTAGATTTGGGGCTTTAAGATTGAAACCTCACAACTTAAAAGAAAATTAACATAAGCAGGAGGATCAGATAGTGCCTAGGGCCATATGGGTCTTCAGTTTTCACCAGGTGAAACATTTCAGAGTGGCATTTTTTGGTTTTACTTGGTTGAGAAGTGTCACTTACTCTGTTTTGGTCCAACCTAAACCAGTTCCTTCTCTGCCTCTCAGGACCACCATGAGAACAGTCAAACATTGCAATAGTTTTCCAAGGGAAGTGGTGGATTCTCCTACATTGGACAGTTTTAAGTCTCAGCCTGACAGGGTGTTGAGCCACCTCATATAAACTGGAGCATTACCTAGAAAGGTTGGACTGGATGATCCTTGAGGTCCCTTCCAACCTGGCAGTCTGTGATTCTGTGTCTGCCTCAGGAAATCTTGCACTCAACCTCAGCCTCTTGAGGACAACATCTGAATGGAATGTTCACCCAAACCCTGATGGATCAGGATCCTCCTGAACGTGCTCAGTTTAAGTATTTGAACCAATTTAGTGCTACTCCTGCATCTCTTCATGAGCACAGCACCTACTGCCTGTTTCTGGATTCATCCCCTGAAGCACCAATCATCTCCAGCCAGAAAAACCTTAAGGAAGGTGTATTTCCTTGGGCATTAATTGTGCTACTCATGTGCATGAGGAAAAGTGGTGATTAGAGCTCATCTGCACCAGGGCGAGCACTTAGCCCCTGGCAACACCTGAGGCTTAGTGCTTGGCTGGAGCAGGGAACAGCCAAGAGGAGAAGCCCCACCATACAGCTGCTCTGACCCAAACCCTGCTCACCTAATCCTGCACATGAGAAATACTGACTGTTAGCACTGGATAAATAGGAAGAAACTGATGTCAGCTCAGAGGCAATCCTCAGACCAGGAGAGAGACAGAATTAGCCAGCTTGCTATTATTATTTAATGCCTATATTGTAAGAACAGATGAATAATTAGTTTGTGAGGCTCTGCATGCAAGGCTGTTACAAAGCTTAATTTGTTAGTGCTTGTGAAGTGACTTGAACTTCTGAGATGAAAGGTGTCCTCTGAGTGCCAAGCACTATTATGGCTCCAGTGCTGTGGATCTTTAATAAGGATATTGAACGACTCCTCTGAGCCAGCATATTGCTTTCTAACTTCTTTATGGCTGTTTTTACAGCCCTACTGTAGAGAGCCAAAAAAAAAAGAAGTTTAAAGAAAAAGAAAAGAAAAGAAAAATACCATAATAGTGACCACAGTACCTACCAGTTCTTTTCCCTGAGAGGGAGCAGGGCCCCACCAGGCCCTGTGTCCTCAACTCCACACGCTGAGTTTGGCCAGTGGGAGGGGAGGTGACAGCACAGGGTGCCCGCCAGTCCCTGCCGCCTGCAGCAACCTGCTCTCCTCTGTGACAAACAGCCTGGTGGGTGCAAGGAGGTCTGCTCTGGCTTGAGGGGGCACAGGCTCATGTTATGGTATAGATACGAGTCCCTAGAGAGAGGGTTTTGTCTAGGACCCCCAGGGATCCTGTGGGCAGGTCAGAGACGGAGCAGGATTCCCCCCTATCTCCTGCCATTCCCTGTAAACTCCAGGAGGATGGGGAAGTCTGGCCCTTCCCACTCCCTTCCTCCCTTTGCTCCCACATCTTGGGGAGAGGCTGGTGCTCTCTGAATCCAGCTCCAACTCTGTTGGAGTTGAGTTCATTGGTTCCTGGGAGGGGCCCTGGTCCGTTTTCCTGAGTCAGTCCCAAGTGCTGTGAGGGACCTTCAGACATTTCTGTCAGAGACCATGGAAATCAGGTTTTGTATATATATATGTGTATTTTTTTTAGTATTACCTCACGTGTTACTATTCCTTCCCTCTCTTATTAAACTTGTTCTAGTTTAAAATCACAACCTTTTCATCTCTGTTTCTTATTCCCTTTTTTATCATCCTTTGGGAGGGCCGGGACAGTGACAGACAGCAGCTCTGTTCCCTGGGTTTTGGTTTGCCCTGACCACTAAACTGAGACAGAACTTGGTTTGCCTCTGCTGTGCTCCCTCTGCCACGCCAGGAGTCTTGTCCCTCTGGTGCTGTCCCAGCTCAGCTCTGTCTGGCCACAGAGGGTGTTGGTGAAGATGGTTTCCCCCTGGAGCTGGTGATGGGACTGGCTCTTACAAGGCTCCCAGGGCTTCAGAAACACCAGCCAGCTGCACAACTTCACAGCAGAAGTGCTGCCATCCCAGGCTGTTTCCTCCAGACCCTATCTGAAGTCCCACCTGTGGCATCTCTAATTGCTGCTGCATTTCTCATAAACTTGAATGGGTTTTGAAAAAGATGCTTTCTAAAACTCACAGAGCAGAAAGTGTTGACAAAGCATGTGGAGCACAGCATGCCATCAGACTGCAAACACAACCTCCATATGACCAGGAAAAGCAGCAACTTCTGTCATCAGGGGAAAAATGAACCCTCCAAAGAGAAAGTAGTGACCTTCTCATCTGGTTTCCTTTTCAAAGGTTTCTACAAGCACCAAAACTCTCTCATTACCCACAGAGGCAGCTGTCCCCAACTGCTCAGTAAGGCATGCAGCAAGTGTCTGGCTGGCCAGAGCTTAGCTGCCATGGGGCTCAGCAGGCTGGGGGGCACAAGAGCTGGGGGACCAGCTGTGGCCTCGCCTGTGCTGGGGCTCAAGTGGAGTAAAGGACTCATCACTTGCATTAATTATTCCAAAGCTTCTTTACTTGGAGGAAAAGAAAATCTTTATCAGAGACTCATAGCTTTGGTAAATGAGATTACACTCAGATTAAATTTCTAGATGCCTGTACAATTTAATTGGCATTAGTGTAGGACAGTTTCTGTCTCTGAAAACTATAAAGGGCTTCTCTGGCCAGTTCCAGCCAGACCTTTGGAAACCTGTCCATTTCCAGCATCGCCAGCATTGCCCAGAGACCAACAAGCACTCTCCCATCCTAGTCTGATAGCATCAACCACTTTACATCTGGCAATGCCATCAGAAAGAGACACCTTTCACCCTGTCCTAGGGGAACCTGGTGACTGAGATACAGATGGTCATATAGAGGGTGGATCTGCTTGGGAGAAGATGGAGTTGGTCAGCACTGACTTGTCATGCCTGTCTTCAGCAGGTCTGGGATTCAGGCCCAGCTGCAAAGCCCATCTCCAGCTGTGATCCCTTCACTGTATCGAGATGGTGGATCCTCCATACACACCTTTGAAGGAACCTGATCCTGGGAGACATCTCTAACTTCCCAGAGTTTTTTGCATGAACACAACCTTTGCAGCCCTCATTTTTTGAGGCCCTCTCCTAGTCCCCATCACTGACTGAAATTTATTCCTGCCCAAAGTCTGAAATGGGCTTGGCTCCTGCCTTGGCCATGTCCTTTCTGAACAAGATGCCTAGGATGAAGTACACCTCAGGACAATGAACACTCCAGGATGATGTACATCCCAGGATAATATACGCCCCAAGATGATGAACACCCTGGGATGATGAACACCCCAGAGTGATGAACACCCCAGGGTGATGTACAGCCCAGGACTAGGTGCACCCCAGGTGGCTGGAAAACAAAGCACTCCAGGATGGTGCTTCTGCCTACATGGCAAGGAGACAAGCAAGGTACACCCATTGACCTTTACACACCTGGGGAGAAGCTGGGGGTGGACATATCAGATGATAATGGCTAAACTGCTAATTATCCTTTACCAGTCTTGCAGAAAATCTGTTCTCTCTCTCCTGCATGCATAGCAGCGTGTGGTCTTGCCCTCTTGCTTTATAAATGATGTTTTATGTCTGAATAAAAGCAAAGGACAGTGAAATTGTGCTATTCAAAGGAATGGAGACGAATTGTCCCGCTCAGGGATTTTCCCTCAGGCAGCAGTTGGGTCGATGTATTTGCCAGGCTGTGCTCAGCAGAAACCCTGGGTCTCGGTTTGCCAGGCCTGTTGTTTTAGTGCTCAGCATAGCAGGAAACCAGGCTTCTGTTTCTTTCTCTTAGGCTGTAGTTTTCCTGTCAATGCTGACAGCTTTGCAAGAGCTTGGAAAACAAGATTTCACTTTGCTCTTATCCCTGGAGCAGAAACTCACAAGTGCCAGGGAAAGAAATCTAGAGAGGTTGAACCACAACCTTGAAATGCAGGGAGCTGGATTCTGGTCTGGCACAGCAGGGATAACTCCTGCCACCAGGATCAGAATCAATCCGATGAGTTTTAAAACATCTCACATCTCCTTCTTGCTGTCCTCTGCTCCTGCACCAGCTTTCCAAACCCACATATGCTCCTCCAGTTCTCTGCCTTTCCCAGAGTGGCTGCCTTTCCAAATAATTTAACGGTTTCCATTTTCAGCCAACCTTGTTGGCTGAAATGCCAACAAATGCAAAGAGTGGGTTTTTCATTTCAGCATTAATCTCCCCGACTCCACTCTTCCCAAAGGCTTAGACATTAAAGAGGTAATATCTTGGTTTCCGGCAGGCAGAAGCCTCTCTGGCATCACCTGCCTGAATTAAACAGAGACGTCAAATGAACCCATCAAATTCAATGTGACCAGACAGCAAGTGGAAGCCAGAGAAGCACCAAGGCACTTGGGCTGCTGCTGCAACAAATTTCAAAGAGGACAAACCCCATGGAGATTTTCCCCTTCAAAGGAAAAGAGGATGAAAGCACCTAAGGGCTCCAGCAGTCCCAAACAGGCAGGTACTACCGTGCAAGAGCAGAGCAGGGCCTGTGGCCCACGGGCAGGCACTGCTGGGCTCCAGCACCCAGACCTGCTGCATCAACAGACCTGGGGGCCTGGGGACCCAGGGTCACTGCTGGCCTATGCAAGAGGCACTGCTGGGAGATGGGAGTGCTTGGGGTCTCAGAGGAGAGTCAGGGTAGGCAGTGCAGGTCCTGCAGGGCTCCCTGGACCCTACCAGTGCTCTACTGCAATGGTGGGCATGTGGCCACTCCCAGGCACACGCACATTTCCGCTCAGCTCAAAGCAAGTCTCCCATTATAAACACACTTGATTCCCTTCTGACTTAGGGCCACACTCTGATCTGATGCCCCCCTTCAGACATGTTAGATAAACACTGAAGTGCAGTGGGTCCACAGAGCAGCCTGCCTTGATGTAAAATGTGAACCTGCATGACTAGAAATCAGGCAGCCTCTGATACATGAGTTTGCTATGGCAGGGACACTTCAGAGTATTTCAGTTAATTAGTACTTAATTAACTTGAATGCTTTGAAAAACTCAACAAGCCATGCAAGTTGGTCTGTGAGTTGTCACTCAGAGGTCCTCACCTGTTTGGGCAGCTCACCCCAGCCAGTTTTTGCTTAAAGGGAAGCTGCAAAGTGAAATGCATTATTAACTCAACCTCTAGAATCCTCTCATTACGTCTCATGAGATGCTTTTGAATACCAGGCCTTCCAAGATGAAACATATGGAGCTGCCACGGATGAAAGGGAGACTGTAAAGTGGTGCCATTTCAAGGGACTCTGAGTGGCTGAGTTGGCTGGTGAAGGCTGGAGGGGACACAGGAGGGAGGTGTGAGAGCCTGGGGCATTGCAGGGTGCTCAATACCCAGGCAGTGGAAACCAGCCTCTTCCACTGGGCTGGTGGGTACTCCACAGCTGCTCCTGCGAGGCTGCAGCTGGGAAGGTGCAGGCAGGACTGTGGCTGTTGGAGATGGGCAAGCTGGGCCCATCAGAGCACTGGCATTGGAAGAGGGGGTGTGATGGGGACTAGGCGCTGGGTGAGGCATCCCAGCTTCCTTAGGATCTGCAGAACAGGAGGCTGGCTCCCTGGCAGTGTGAAGCTGAGACTCCTACTTTCCAGGCTCCCACTATACTGGGTGAAGCCACATGACCTCCTCCTGCCTTGGCTGCCCCTGGCAGTGACTGTAGCTTGTAGCATCTGTGCAGAGCCAGGCTGAGCCTTGCACAGCCTTTGAGACTGTACCAACCCCCTCCAGCCCTCAGAGGGGAGGTTACAATTACAGAATCTCAGAATCACAGAATGTCAGGGGTTAGAAGATCATCAAGTCCAACCCCCCGGCCAAAGCAGGACCAAAAACTATGGCAGATCACTCAGAAAGGCATCCAGACAGGTCTTGAAAGTCTCCAAAGAAGGAGATCACCAATCATGAGCAAGCAACATGGATGAAGGGAGGCATGAAGGATATTCAAGGTTGGAGCAATCCTCCCCAGTCCTTATGCAGATCTCGGACACCACCACCACAGAAGACATCCTGCAGGCACAACCAAGAGAGAAGCATAAGCTGGCGTACAGAGGGAGAATACAGGAGAATAACATGGGAGAGAGATCAAAGGAGAAGAACAAAATCGTTCAGGAGGGAGGGCTGCAACACAGCAGCTGCAAATCCACCAGCTGGAGACATAGCACAGTGTGTCCCCCTTTCTCTCCACACCAGCGTCCTGAGTCCCGAGGGAGCTCACTGGGCACAGCTGCACCCAGGATTAGATCTGGATGAACAAACAGCCTGACAAAATAGAAGGACAAACCCCAAACATGGCGTGGAGAATTATAAAAACCCTTTTGGTTGATACAACTCCAAAATTTACAACAGTTTCTCCCAAGAGGTCACCCTGTGACCATGTGTGGTCACTGTGGCAGACTGGGAGAGGTGGTGAGAGCCAGGGCTCTGCACCTGACCCTCAGCACACAGGACTCAGCTTCATATTAAATAGAAAAAAGCAGCAACAGCTGGAGGTGAAATCTAATTTTAGTGGGGCAAATATTAATAAATATGAAAAAACAGAATGTAGCTACTGTGTGAATGAGTTTATCCCCTGTCAAGCACTCGTTGCTTCTCCAGCATGTTGTGCTGCAGAGGGTAGATGATGTTAACATGTTTTCCTCCATCTGTCCTTATGCCACAGCCAAGGAGTTGCAGAAAGAAACACCCCCCAGCGCTGCCACCATGGCTGCTGGCCTGCATGTGTCTGAGGCAGAGACTGGAAATACTTGATCCTTATCATTTTCAGGGATGGATTAATTGTCAGGCTAAGGACAAACCCTGTTTGCCCTGTTGGCCTCTTGCAACTAAGTCTCCTGTAAGCTGCCTTCCCCAAGTGCCTGCAAGCAAATTGCTGATCAGAAATTGCAGTGATAGGGTTGCCCATTCCAGCTTCCCATGCACTCCCCAGAGGGAGCCAGGTGTGTCTGGCAGAAAGGCAAAGCCTCCACTGTGCCCAAAGTGAGACGTTCACAGGGTGCTGGGCACTGCCCAGCTGCCTGTACTGGGGGCAGCAGACACAGACCAGGTGAGGGCTGGGATGAGGGTCGCCACAAGCCAGGGATGCAGAGGAACATTTGGTGAACACCCTAACCCAAGAGAGCATCCAGGAAAATCCAGGCCAGGTTTCTTGATGGGTGCACACCAAGACTGGCACTCAGGGTTCACACCAAGACCCTCCCAGCTGGGGAGGAGGACAGGCAGTGTGGGGAGAGGTGACCGTGCAGAGAGCTGCAGAGCAAGCAGGGACTGGAGAGTCAGAAGCACCTGGGGTGGGAACACAGCACTGAGCTGCCAGCCTGCAGAAAAGCAGCTCGTTTGCAGGTGTGAGTCCAGACTATTCTTTACTGGACCAAACGGGTCCTAATCCTATTTTTACACTGTGGTAGTAAGTGTGCCTGACAATACCCAGCGTGGCTTGTGCAGGGAGAGAGACATTGCACATGGAACAGGAAAAAAACACCCTGAGTACAGCAACCAAATAGACACAAGGACTGGAGACTTATGGGCAGAGACTAAGGGAATTTAATTTGTATAGCCTAGAAAAATGATGCCTGAGGGGGAACATGATAACACTATATAAATATCTAAAGGGCAGTCGTATGAAGAAGGGGAAAAAGTGACGCACGCACCAACCGTGGGAGTGATGTGATGGACCCAAGAAGGGAACAGTTCCCCAGGGAGCACAGTGGGCTGTTACAGGCTGGTGGGCAGAGAGCAGAGCAGTGTGCCTAGAGCCTGCACATGGCTCCTAGCACAGCCAGGGCTGGAGCACGCAGACCTGGCATGGAGCAGCCTGGTGCCAGCAGTCAGGAGGCATTTGTAGCCTTCACCTGGGGCAGGTGTGGTGGCACTGTGGGAGTCAGGGTGGCACCTTCCCTGCAGACTCCAGCTGCTGGCCCAGCATGAGAGAGCTGCCTTTGCTCCAGGCTCAGCGTGGGTTTTTCCTGCTGGCTCAGTGCACACAAAGCTCTTGGTGGCCAGGCAGAGCCATTCCTCTCCTACTCTCTTTGCTTTCCAAAGGGTGCCTGAGGCACCCGAACCCCTAATCCTTCCAAGCACAGCATGCCCAGAGCCTCCCTGCAAAATGTCAGCCTCAGACTGACCTGCTTCTGCCTTGGCCATTAGGAAACCCACCCAGGCAGCCACCAGCTGGGGTCTCTTTTTGGATGTCCTTGGAGCAGACAATGAAGACAACACCCCCAGGCCTGGCTGTTTGAGAACAGCACAACTGCAGAGGTCTCAAATAGGAGAAAGGAAGTACACTGATGTCTGTGTTCCTGCCACTTCCCTTGTTCTTCTTTACAAATTTGAGTTGTTTTTTACAATCACATTTGCTTCTGCTTCTTCTTCAAAAGAAAAATAGAGAAGATTTTTCTCTCTGCCGTTGCCATGTGAAAAACCCACACAAACAACAGGAAAAACTGGCTACCTCTCTGCAGAGCCCAGCACAGTGACTGCAGAGCGACTGTCACACAGGCAGTAACTGAAAAAAACAGGGAGAAAAATAGATTTTTTCCCTTCAGCCCTTTCAGACACATGACTTGGAGACTTATTATAGTAATAACAGGCAAAAAGATGTTTTCAGAGGAGAGGCCAGTCTCCATTTGTTTCTTCTTTATATTGATGAAAGTCCCTTCACCAATTTAAATGGGGCAGATTCTGCTTTCAGCCACGCTCGTTTAAAGCCAAGCAGCTGCTCAGTAATGAACCTCCCTGATGAAACGCATCCCTCAGACTTGGGTCCTTACTGGGAGGGAAGCCCACGCCATGGGCAGAGCTTTTTTGAGATGACGTTTGGTTAAACCTGCCATTAATTGCTCTCTACCTATTATAGCTAATTGACTTGGCTCAGAGCCCAGAGCATTCCTCACAAACCACCCGTTTACCAAACAACACGGCACAAAACACAAAAGTGGTGTGTGCTGGCACTGCCAGCTCTCCTCCTCCAGCAAGCTGCCCAGAGAACAAACAGACCAGGCTTCACCACTCATATCCACCACCCTCCACACCTGGGGAACGATCATGGAGGCACACACCACTGGAAGGCAGGAGCTCCAGCAGTAGATAAGCCTTTTGGATGGTTGTCCTTGTATTTGCTTAGCTCCAAAGGGCTTAAAACAAGAACATGTTTGGATCAGCACATTTTCAAGTATATGTGTAATTACACAAATTATTAGTAGAGCATTCTGAGATGCTGACACTACTGAAGCACAGTGCCCTTTAGTTCCTATCCAGCCAGCTGTGGGTTGTCATGGAGATCACATCTGTCACTCATTTGTTTGCAGGCCTTTAAAATAACCCAGGCTAGCCAGACCTTTTCTGTTTTGATGTGTCCTCATCCCAGATTTTTAGAATCACAGAATATGCTGAGTTGGAAGGGACCCATCAGGATCATCGAGTCCAACTCCTGTCCCTGTGTAGGGCACCCCAAGAATCACCCCATGGGCCTGAGAGCATCATCCAAAGGCTTCTGGAACTCAGGCAGGCTTGGTGCTGTGATCACTGCCCTGGGGAGCTGGTTCCAGTGCTCAACCACCCTCTGGGTGAAAAATCTTTTCCTGATATCCAACCTAAACCTCCCCTGATTCAGCTTCCTGCCATTTCCCCCAGTCCTGTCCCTGGTCACAGGAGTGAAGAGATCAGGACCTGCCCCATCTCTTCCCTTAGTGAGGAACCACAGACCACAATGGGGTCACTCCTCAGCCTCCTCTTCTCCAAGCGGAATGATCCAAGTGACCTCAGCGCCTCCTCATAAGTCATCCCTGCCAGACCCTTGACCATCCTCGTGGCTCTCCTCTGGACACTCTCCAATAGCTTGATTGTGGTGCCCAAACCTGCAGGCAGTGCTCAAGGTGAGGCCACACCAGAGCAAAGCAGAGTGGGACAATCACCTCCCTTGACCAGCTGGCAACGCCCTGCTTGATGCAGCCCAGGACAGGGTTGGCCCTCCTGGCTGTCAGGGCACACTGCTGGCTCATCTGCAGCTGCCATCAACCAGGACCCCCAGGCTGCTCTCCAGCTTCTCATTCCCTAGTCTGTACTGACCACCAGGGCTGCCCCATCCCAGGTGCAGAATCCAGCACTTGCCCTTGTTCAACTTCATGTGGTTGGTGAGTGCCCATCTCTCCAACCTATCTAGGTGTCTCTGCAGGACCTGTCTGCCCTCCAGGGAGCCTACAGCTCCTCCCAGCTTTGCATCATCAGCAAACTTGCTTATAATTCCTTGGAGTCCTGCATCCAAGTCATTGATGGAGATGTTGAAGAGGGTTGGGTCTGGGACCCCACCAGTGACCCATCTCCAGCCTGAAGTTCCCTCAGTCACTGCCACTCTTTGTGCTCCACCTGTGAGCCAGGTGCTCACCCATCATATAGCATGGTTGTCCAGCTGTGTGTTGTCCAGGAGGATGCTGGGAGAGACAGTATCACAAGCTTTGCTGAAGTCCAGAAATATTACATCCACTGGCTTCCCTTGATCAACTAGGTGGGTGACCTTGTCACAAAAGGAAATTCAGTTTGATAAAGCAGGACTTTCCCCTCATGAGGGCTGGCTGTGACCGATGACTGCCTTGTCCTCCAGGTGTTTTTCAAGATCTCCCAGAATAATCTTTTCCATCATTTTACCAGGCACTGAAGTTGGACTGACTGGCCTGTAGTTCCCAGGGTCCTCCTTCCTGCCCATGGAGCAACATTAGCCAGTTTCCAGTTAACTGGGTTCTCTCCAGATTCCCAGGACCTCCCAAAAATCATGGAGAGAGGCCCAGCGATGACATCAGCAGCTCTTTGAGGTTTCTTGGATGGATCCCATCAGGCCCCGTGGACTTGTAGGGATCTAACTGTAGCAGCAGATACTGCACAAGTTCAGGGTCAGCTAAGAACTTATCCTTTTTGCAGTCATGGTGCTCCAGTTGAGGCCCCCTTGGTCCACCATCAGTGTTGAAGATAGAGGCAAAGAATGCATTAAATACCTCTGCTGTGTCTATATCCTTGTTAGTGAGGTGACCATCCTTACCCTGTGAAGGACCCATGTTGTTTCTACGCTGTCTTTTGCCATTAATGTATTTGAAAAAACTCTTTATTATTGTCCCCCACAGTTTTAGCCAGTTGCAGCTCCAGCTGAACTTTGGCCACTCAAATTTTCTCCCTACAGTGGTCAGCAGCATCTCTGTGTTCTTCCCATGTCACCTGACCCAGCTCCCACTGGGCACACACCTTCCTTTTCTGCCTGATATGCAAGAGCAGATCTCTGTTCAGCCAAGCTGGTCTCTGCCTCCTCTGCTTGACTTCTGACATGTTGAAATTGCTCCTGTGCGCTTAGGGGATGATGTTTAAAGAGTGACCAGACTCATGAACCCCAGCACCTGCAACAATATGCCAGGAGACTTGGCTCAGAAGCTCCTGAGCAGCCTGAAGTCTGCTCTCCTCATGCCCAATGGCAGATTTCCTCTTGTCAACAGAGATTTTTAACTCAACCCCCTCATGGTCACTGTGGCTGAGATGACCTCCAATCTCCACTTCACTCACGAGAACCTCTCAGTTGACAAGCAGCAGATCAACGAGGGCATTCTGCCAAATTGGCTTCTTTATGACCTGTTCCATAAAGCTGTCATCCAGGTGGCTTAGAAATCTCCAGGCCTGGGTTTTCCTTGCTGTATGTTGTTCCCAGTTTATTTCCGGCAAGTTGAAGTCCCCCATTAGGACAAGGACTTGGAAGCGTCTCATAGTTCCTCAAAGAATAGGTCACTAGTATCCTCATCCTGGCCAGGAGGTATATTCCCACAATGACATCCACATTATTTGTCCCTTGATTCTTACCCACAGACTCTCAGCTGTGCCATTGTCACCTGGGAGCTCCATACACCCCAGCCCTCACACTATGTACAAAGCCACTCCCCCGCCTCTTCTGCCCTGCCTGTCTCTCATGAAGAGTCTGTTCTCATCCAACAGGGTGTTCCAATCACAGGACTCATCACCAACTTCCACTTATGCCAATAATGTCAAACCTCTGGGACTGGGCCAAGGCTTCTTGTTCATTCTTTCCTCTCTTTTATACCAAGAAGGTGGGTGATTCCCACTGGATGTGCCAGAGGTGCTGCCAGCCAGCCAGAAGGGGCTGTCCAAGCCAGCCTTCCTCCCTCCTGACCTTGGACTGGAGATGACCTAGGAGTTTTTGTGCCTGGAAGGTACAGCCCTGGTGGGCTTGAAGCATGCATAGGTACTGGCCCAGAGGCAGAGATGCATCATGCTGAAGTTATCCTGAATGAGGTGAGTGCCCTGGTGACAAAGTATACAAAGAAGGCAGAGGTACTGAATGCCTTCTTTGCCTCAGTCTTTACTCCTGCAGACTCTCCCCAGGAGCCCCAGATCCCTACAGCCCCAGAAGGAGTCAGGATAAAGGAGGAGTTAGCTTTGGTTAATGAGGGTTGGGTTAGGGATCAGTTAAGCAATCTGGATATCCATAAATCAATGGGTCTGGATGGAATACACCCATGGGTGCTGAGGGAGCTGGCAGAAGTCTGAGGACTGGAGGACAGCAAATGTCACACCAGTCTACAAGAAGGGCAAGAAGGAGGACCCGGGTAACTATAGACTGGTCAGCCTCACCTCCATCCCTGGAAAGGTGATGGAGCAACTTGTTCTTGGCACTATCTCAAGGCATATCAAAGATGAAGGGGTCATTAAGAGCAGTCAACATGGTTTTACCAAGGGGAAGTCAAGTTTGACCAACCTTATAGCCTTCTGTGAGGAAGTAACTAGGTGGATAGATGACGGTAGGGCGGTAGATGTGGTTTATCTTGATTTCAGTAAAGCATTTGACACTGTCTCCCACAGCATCCTTGTAGGTAAGCAGAGGAAGTATGGGCTTGGTGATCAGGTAGTGAGGTGGATCATGAACTGGTTAAAAGGAAGAAGTCAGAGAGTTGTGGTCAATGAGACAGAATCTTGTTGGAGGTCTGTGACCAGTGGAGTCCCTCAGGGGTCACTACTGGAACCGGTACTGTTCAACATCTTCATCAACGACCTGGATGAGGGTACAGAATGTGCTGCCTTTCAGTGAGACCTGAACAGACTGGAGAGTTGGGCAGGGAGAAACTTGATGAAATTCAACAAGGGCAAGTGTAGAGTCTTGCATCTGGGGAAGAACAACCCCATGTACCAGTACAGGTTGGGGGTTGACCTGCTGGAGAGCAGGGTAGGAGAAAGGAACCTGGGGGTCCTGGAGGAAAGGCTGAGGGAGCTGGGTCTCATCAATGTTTACAAATACATTAAGGGTGAGTGTCTAGAGGACAGAGCCAGGCTTTTTTCAGTGATGTCCAGTGATAGGACAAGGTGCAGTGGGTGCAAACTGGAACACAGGAGGTTCCACATAAACATCAGAAAAAACCTCTTTACTGTGAGAGTGACAAAGCCCTGGGACAGGCTGCCCAGAGAGGTTGTGGAGTGTCCTTTGCTGGAGACTTTCAAAACCTGCCTGGACACGTTCCTGTGTGATGTGCTCTGGGTGACCCTGCTCTGGCAGGGGGGTTAGACTGGGTGATCTTTTGAGGTCCTTTCCAACCCATAAGATTCTGTGATTCTGTGAACCACTTTGTTCATTCACTGCTGCCAACCTGCCTCACAGGATTCACCTTCCTTATCTTGTGACACAGAGTTACAAGACTTACTTGTGCTGCTGGCTATCCTGGCCTCAATGGGACAGAAGCCAGAGTAAGGGCAGCACAGGAAGGCATTTTTCTTCCCTGGCTCTACCTGAACAGCCCCTCAGCAAGCACCACTTTGCCTGGGGAGCAAGAGGGACCATCAGTGTCCCAGAAGAGAACAGGTCTGGGAAGCTGGGAGTTGGCAGTGTCATCCACCTGCATGCACACACCTCTCACAGGGGGAAGACAGGTTAAATTCATGATGCCTCTTAAGTGCAGCAGCCCAACAAGTCAGAGGAAGCCTGGTGTTCAGCTCCCAGGCCTGGCAGAGAGAAGGCCAGTGTCCTTCCCCCAGGTTGATGCCATGTGACCCTGACTCAGCCTCAGCTGTCCACACTCTTCTTTTGCCCTG
>NW_009953645.1:312603-347878 GCF_000747805.2 Chaetura pelagica | reverse complement strand
CTGCTGAACTGGCTTGCAGGATGGTGAAACTCACCCCTGGATGGCCTTTGAAACGCTGGGATGGGAGGAGTGCTGGTGTATTCTGTGTACTGCCAAACAACAGCCCTGGGCTGACTCTATTTCCAGCAGCCAGGAAAGGGGGACAGCATTTAAATGCCTGGGCAAGGCAGATAATTTATAGCCCAATGCTAAAAAGAACAACAGTGACAACAAAGAGATACCAGGGCAAGCGTCACTCTTCATTTAATCCTGCTGGATCCATTCCAGCAAAGCAGTGGATGAACCAGGCTGGGAACATGCAGATGTTTCTCTGGGCCATCCTCAGACACTGTTGGATTCATGATTCAGAACTGTTTCTCCTTGCTGTGCTGCCCTTGCTCTGCAGCCTGAGCCCAGCTCCCCTGGGGACAGAGGGCTGTGGGCAGTGCCACCAGCCAGTGCATGAGCTTCTCAGCCTCACCACCAGAATGAAGTGTGGCCAACCCAGCATGTGGCTCCCAGGGCTGGTTAAAGGCTCCCAGGGGTTGACCAAATGAGTGGAGGCTTTTCAGAGGTTGCTCCAGAGGGTGTAAGCTGGCATGGGAAAATGAGGTATCCTTCAGTCTGGAGCCTGATCAACACCCAGGGATCATCAGTGGCTGAACAAAAAGCTGGACCTACAACCTTTTTCTTGATAGCCCATGAAAGCTTTGCCACCTCATTCTCCAAACACCCATAACTTTCCTTTATTACTTCTCCCACTCTTTCGTTTTAGTTAAGTTAAAAAAAAAGAGAGGGGAGCAAGTGACTACAGGTGACCTGAAAACCCTTTTGCTGTCCTGGAGGGTGCAGGGAGCAGGTCTGAGGGGCCCTAGGTGTTTGCTGCTCAGCTAGGGCAGGCCAGGAGGTCAGGGCCATGCCTGGTGGAACAGGCAGGTTGACAACTGTCAGGAACAGGGTGTGCAGGGGGAGCAGGCAGGGGGAGCAGCAGCAGGCAGGACCACAGAGGTGGTGATGAGGCAGACCTGTACAGCAGCAGGGTGCTTGGAGGGGTTCCATCCTACTACAGAGGAGAGATAAATGCTGAGAAAGTGGCCCAAGGAAGGGCCAAGGCAGCCAGAGAAGCCTTTCCAGGGGGCCAGAGGCCTAGACAACAGCCCAGACACTAGCTGTTCTCCAGGGCACTCTGCCCAGGCTACCCCAGCCCAGAGGAGGACAGGGCTCTGCCCAGATGTTTCCTGGATCAAGAACGTTTTAACTTGCTCTCCAGCCCTCAAGTCTGTCCTGAGGCACAGGCAGAAGCCTGCTGGAGGCCAGCAGGATGCTCACTTCAGCCAGGGAAACCCCCAACTGGCCAAGATCAGAAACCTGCCCCTCAGCCTGCCCTGCCTTTTGGCTCCGCAGCACCAGTTACGTGCTGCAGCTCCAGTGCTGGGGACAGCCTTCCAGCCCACCTCCTGCCCTGCACCAAGCACACCCTGGGTGCTGGCCAGAGGGTGCTGGCCTCCCTGGGGCTGGGCAGGGTGCTCAGCTGCCTGAGGCCATGGGGCTTCTGCCAGGGCGCTGCTGAGAGCTGGACGTTCACTGCCAGTTCGCTGTTTCGTATCCCTGCACAGCAACAGGGAAGCAAGAAGGGTCACAGAGAGAGCCAGGGAAAAAACCACCCTGTGTGTCTGGTCAGTGGGAAGCAAGCACTGTGAAGGTGCTGACAGTAGACAGCATGTCTGGACTGGGCCAGGGTGGCCCAGGACTGTCAGTGGGTCTGGATCAGGACCATGGGAGAAGCTCCACTACCTCCCTGCAATGGGGGATCCTGCCTTTTCCACTGGCCCCAGCACCAGCTCAGGCCTGAGGCTGGGGAGCAGCACTGAGCTGTGCCTGCTGCAGCCCCTCGGGCCCCCTGGGCTGCTCCGTGGGAGCAGAGATGGGGTCTGCAGCCAGGCACAGCCCTGCAGTGCCCTGGCTCAGCCTGGACACAGGGAGGCATCAGCTTCCACTTCAAACCTGGTGCCAAGAGGGATCTGTTACTGTCCTACCTTTGTTTCCTTTCCTCTCTCGCTATAGGATGCTCTGCCAGCTGGGCACTCATCACAGTATCTCCTACCCCTTTCTGTTCCCAAGCCTAGTCCAGACCTCTGTTTACAGAGACTGAGAAAAGCTGAGCACAGAAGGGGAGTGGGAAATATGGGAAGGCATTTGCAGAGCTGTGGCCAGGAGGGTCTACTTGAACATCTAATTACATCACAGCAAACATCCTGAATGGCAAAGCTACAGCCCTGTCACCCCCTGGAGACATCAGGCCATGCATGGATTGCTGTCTGACTCTGATCTACATAATTCACCATAATCCTTCAGACTGACTCAAGCAGTGAGGTTCATTGCACAGCTCACTTGATTTAATCCACCACTCCAGTGGTGCTAACGAACCTAATGCACAGGCAGGGAAGGAACACGTGTATAGCTAGGAGGGAGAAATAAAGCATGAATCCAACCATATGCTTTCAACCCTCTTTGCTCACCCCAATGCCCTTTTGCAGTACTGGGGGAGACCAGAACCAGCAAGAAGAAAGATGAAGGCAGGAAGACCTCCTCACCAGGGAGGTCCCAGTGGGCTGGAGATGGGCAAATGTGACCCCATCTACAAGAAGGGCTGAAAGAAGGGTCCAGGGAACTACAGTCCTGTCAGTCTGACCTCAGTGCTGGGGAAGGTTATGGAGCAGAATATCTTGAGTGCCATTATGCAGTATGTGCAGGGCATGAAAGGCAGGTCCTGCTTGACCAACCATATCTTCTTCTATGACAGGGTGACCCACTTAGTGTATGAGGGAAACACTGTGAATATTGTTTACCTGGACCTTAGTAAAGCCTTTGACACAGTTTCCCATATTATTCTCCTGAGAAACTGGCTAAATGAGGCTTGGACTTTGCTTTAAAACTGGCTGATGGCTGGGCTTAAAGAGTTGTGGTGACTGAAGTTCAATCCAGCTGGTGGTTGGTCACCAGTGGTGTCCTCAGGCCTCAGTGTTGGTGCCAGTTCTCTTTAATATCTTCATCAATGATTTGGATAGCGAGAGTGAGTGCATCCTCAGCCAGTTTTCAGACTGTACTAAGCTGGGAGGGATATCACAGAATCACAGGGGTTGGAAGGGACCTCCAAATACCCCAACGATGATCTGCCTGAGGGTATGAAGGCTCTGCAGAGGGAGCTGGTCAGCTTTCCTGGTGAGTAGAGAGCTTGGAGGAGGATGAGTGTTCTGCTTGCGAGATGTCCTGTCTCTTCTGGGAGGCTGGCAGAATGAGCCCAAATATCTGCAGTTCCTTCTACCTCCCTGCTGGGAAGAGGGTGGCTTGGGAGAGTCAGACACAGCTACAACCCATCCAGGAATGGCCTCCTCAGTTTGAGCAGTTGTTGAAAAGGGCCTTGAGCCACCAGTCAGGAACCAACTCACCCTTCACCCTTGAAGCCAGGGCAGTGCCTGTGCTGTCCCAGCCACAGGGAGCAAACCCTGGCACCTGTCTCCAGGGGCACTTAGCAGGAGAGGTGCTCTGCAGAGGCAAAGGCTTTCAGAGCCCAAATTAGCTGCACTGGGCTCAATCTGAGATTTTGACAGCAGGTGCCAAATTTATTTCCAAACGCAGTCTGGAAATGTCACAGTGCTGGTCGGAAGGAATCGGGTACATGCTCCCTTTTAAATAGAACCAAGCATATGGGAGGAAGATGATTAGATTGTTTCCAAGCTGCCAAATTTCTTTGCTGCAGCTAAAAATCTTGCCCAAAATGTCCCAGCCCACAGTGTTTCTGAGCACTGAAGTCTGTGCCAAGACTTTTCCACTGAAAGTTGTGCTCTGAGCAAGAAAACTCATCCATCCAGTGCAGTCCCAGGTGGTCCCAGCTCCCAAGAGGCTGAGGGTCTCCTGCTTCCTCTTGCAAGCCAGACCAACTCCTCCCCCCTGAGACCCTTCCCTGGGGAGAGGGCAGAATTTAGAATAGAATCCCATCCGACCTGATCTTGAATGTACCCAGGGATGGGGCTTCTACCACCTCTCCAGGCAAACTGGGTCAGTGTTTTACCACCCTCATTGTAAAGAATCTCTTCCTAATATCTAGTCTAAGCCTCCCCTCTTTCAATTTAAGACCATCACCCCTTTTCCTGTCACTACAGGCCCTGCTAAAAGATTTGTCCCTGTCTTTCTTACAGGCCCCTTTAAGTACTGCAAGGATGCAGTAAGTTCTCCCTGGAGACTCCTGGAGATTCCTCCAGGCTGAACAACCCCAACTCAGCCTGTCTTCACAGGAGAGGTGCCCCTTTGCCAATATACCCACCCTCTTTCTCTAGTATTACACTGATCTGCTGAATCACAGACACAAAAATCTCACTGTCTTACATATGCTTCTACTCCCTCTCTGGTGCTTTCTATGTCCGGCAGAGGCATTGATGAAGCCAGCAGGCCTGTCCCTGCTCAGTGGACTGGGAAAACATGTTGCAAGGAGGCAGCAAGCCTCAAAGCATCTGAGATTGAAGCATCCTCGTCTCCATGGTTCCTGGGCAGTGCTGCACCCTCCAGGGCACAGTGCCTCAGAGGGTCCAGGAGGAGGGTCAGAGTCCACCTGGCAGCTCAGGGTCACAGAGCCAGGAGCAGCCCTAGAACACGAGCAGGACTGTTGAGCCCAAGCAGTTCTAGCAGAGAAGCACAGCTGCTCCCAGCTCTTCTCTCAGCCCACACACAGCTAAGTGGCGGGTAGGAGGTTTTTCTCTGCATTGCAAATCCCTTCTTATTTGAGTGCTGCAGTGCTGCTTGGAAGGAAAACAACCACTCTGGAGAGAGGGCAAAGGGGTCCAGAACAGCACTGGCACCTTCTCCTACCTGAGGCAGGTCCTGGGACTGGCCCAGGACAGTGGCTCTGTAGATAAAGCTAAAGCTTCCCTAGCAGACAGTCTGGCTGGGAGCAGGAACCATCCATTCCCATCTTCCTGTGTTCCTTTTTGGCACACATGGCCCCAGCTGAGCTCTCCAAACCTGGGAAGCGGGAGGAGAGAAGACAGAGGGAAGAAGGATTCCAGGTTTGCGGGGGCTGGTTGGCAGCAGGATGGGAACTAGGAGAAATGGTGGGAGAAAAGTGCTCCCAGTGTGTGGCTGCAGCACTGTGGGCTATGAAGAGCTCTTGGGAATCCACAGCAAAACAATCCCAGTGTTTGCTGGTGCACAAGTTCCCCCATCACCAAGTTTTTGGGTGCCAACTTAATCAACCACAACTATCTGGGGAGTGAAAGATTGGTTTTGTGCTCCTTAGCACAGGAGTTCAGGGATGGATGGAGTGTGGAAGTCTGGGGACAGTGTCTGCAGGGCCTTTTACAGGTGACAAACCTTTGGAGGAGTTCAGCCCCTGAGTGGTGAAGAGGACAGGAGCACAGTGGAGCTGAGATTCAGTGAACGTCTCTTTCTTTAGAGAGACCCCATTTGGAACAGGGAGCCTCTCCTGAGGAAGACCTGCTGCTGCCAAAAGCCAGGACTTCTCTCCTGGCCAAGAAAATGGGGATGGAAGTGAGGAGGGTGGGCTCTCAGAAAGGCTCTTGCCAAGGGACAGAAAATGTCTGCACAGGCCAGTTAGCTTGCTCCTAACAGGATTGTTCATGCTGATGAGAGCTTAGGAGGAGAAAGAATAAAACCAGAAAACCCTACAAACAAGAGACAGCAATCCCCAGCATCAGGGACAGGGGCTTGGGGGTGGGTTTCATTCAGTAAGACTTATGAAAAGAAGCATCATGAGGACACATGGGGTCATGAGGTGCCAGATCCACCTGACCTTGGCCAAGTCAGCCTTGCAGCTCTGTGTCTGTGGTCCCATTGTCCTCACCACAGTGTCCACTTGTTCACCTCTATGAATTTATACAGCTCAACTTTCTAGAACAAACCATCCATCCATCTATAGTCTTGTCTTTTGTCTATGCACATCAGCTGTCTGGGTTGCTGTTTATCAAGGAATGTACCCAGGCAACTATTAGGATTTCCATTTATTAGTCCAGTGTGTGTCTATAGGTTTCTCTGTAAGGCTTCTCTCTACTTTTGTGCCAGCCAGATGGATCTGCAGAGGTCTGGGCACCGACACTGCTTTGAGAACATGTGGCCTAGAGTATGGGCTGGGTGTTTTACTGAACCATGTAAACACTTGCCATCCTCATCTTATTCCACTAGCTCCTTCTGTACTTAAGGAAGCAAGACCTTGCAGGGGAGCAGGCCCCTAGATCTTCCCAAACAGGCTGGACCCTGACTTTGACTCAAGCTCTGGGGTAGTCCTGCTCCCTTTTACTGCCTCTGCCTGCAGCACCTGTCAACAAGCAACTCTGGAGCCTTAGATGAAGCTTCTCTTCAACACATAGAAGAAGGCCATTAGGATTAAGAAGTCTTCAGTGGCATCTTCTAAGAATTCTGTGATCTTTAATCAGTCTCATTCCTTAGCTTTTACATTCAGATGCTCTCCCACTATGCACAAAGGCTCTGCTGCTCCTCTCCTGCAGCCACACGGACAAATCCTTGCAGGAGCAGAGGGTGTAAACCCAGTCCTGCTCCCTGCCTCACCCAGCCAGGACTCCTGTTCACCTCCAGACCCAAAAGCAAAGCATGGGGTGGTTTATCCAATTATCCAGCACATCCAGTAGCCATCCCAGAGGTGTCTGTGCACAGACATGAGATAGACAGGGATGGGGGCTTCTCGTGCAAACCTTCGTTCTCCTTTCAAATAATTTGAGCTCTTGGTTTCTCAACAAGGCAGCAGGATTACGGCGGTACAGCCATGGCTCTGGTGGAAGGGGTTAGTTTGGTTTCAAATTCGCTGGGTCAAAACACACATGCAGAGAGACTAGAGCCCTGAGGAGACATATGGCAAGAGACAGGCAGTCACATCTGTATTTGGTGATGAAAGCAAAAGTCCTGACCAGTCCTGACCAAGTGTCCTTTCCGAAGATACGTTTCACTGAGCACCCTGTGCAGGAGCTGCAAGAAGGGCCCCGCTTAATCTCATGTCTTGAAGGTGCTGAAACATCCAGCTGCTCTCAGATGGGTTCCCGGAGGGTCTGGCCTCCTTGGTACAGAGTGAGCAGATGGAGGAGACCAGCTCCAAGTCCTGCTCAATGGCTCCATCTCCACCCGTATGGGGTTGTCATGCCAAGGGCTGCTCACAGGGAGCTTGGCTGCGAGTGGGCATGTTCCAGGCCTGGCCAAGAACAAGTGTCCTCTCTGGATCTGGGGAAAATCATTAAGGTTGGAAAGGACCTTTAAGATTAAGTCCAACCATCAATCCAACACCACCATGCCAACTAAACCATGCCCTGAAGTGCTACACACACACCTCCAGGGATGTTTTTTGAACACCTCCAGGGATGGTGACTCCACCACTTCCCTGGGCAGCTTGTTCCAATGCCCGACCACTCTTTCAGTAAAGAAATTTTTTGTAATATCCCACCTGAACCTCCCCTGGCACAACTTGAGGCCATTTCCTCTCATTCAATCACCTGGAATTACATGGAAGAAGAGAACAACCCCACGTCAGTACAACAGCAAAACCCAGCCAAAGCTGCCAGCCTGGCCTGGTGCTGAGAGGACATCTTTGTACTGGGAAGAGGTGCAGGCAGAGGCTGGCCCATCACTTTCAGCCCACCCCACAACATGGGAGGGCAGAGGCACTCAGAGGTGGCTGCAACCAATGAAGCACCATGCATCCCACCACTATGTTTTGCTCCTGCAATGTGTCTTGCACAGTGGGAAGGGCAGCTCTGGCAACAGGGAGATGCCCACTGCTCCTACCTCCCGAACATCACTGAATCATCACTCTGGACACCAACCCACTGCCTGGCCATGAGATGAGGCTACAGAAAGCCAATCCAGCAATGCAGATATGCACTCCCCATCTGGGCTGTCCTGAGCTCTGCCACCCATATGCCTGAGACATCACCTGTTCTGTGTTGGCACTTCTGCCTGCAGATCAACACACTATGCAGCCACAGCATCCCTAACACTGCCAAGGAGCCCACCTCCTCATCAGCACAGTAGGTGTATTCCAGTCACATAGGAGTCTGTCCTGTACACATATCCTTGACCTGACCTTGAGCCTCACAGGAACATGAGCAAAGACATCTCAAGGGCTTTTCTCCTTTCACATCCAGGTCAGGGAGGAAGAACCAGGCCTGTCTCTGCCCCATGATGCAGCTTCCCCAGAGTACCAGGTAGGGACCAAAGGCACGGGGTGGTCTGAGGCATGGCTTGTGCTCCCCTGCCTGCTCAGCAGCCTGCTGTGGGTGCCTGGGCACAGGGGGTCAGGCTGCAAGCCCCTCACCTCAAGCACTGCTGCCCTGTGACAGAGCACCCAGCAAGTGTCTCTTGCCTCCCAGCAGCTCCCATGGCAGCTGAGCTTGGCCCCAGCACCATTATTCACCTCCCAGTTTCCAACAAGCCAACGTGCCACCAGACTGCCAAGGAGGACCATCCTTCCTCATCACTGCTCCTCTGATCAAGAGCTACAGGGTATGCTGAGAGGCACAGAGGAGAGAGGCTGGCCACACATGCTGGAGGTAGAGGTGGATTTTTTTTCTTCACCCTTTCCTTACAAAACACAGGGGAAAAAAAAAAAAGCAAACCCGACAACTCCAATTTCTATCATAATGAATAAATGAAACATATCCCAAGAGGTAATTAAGTGCTTCAAACCAAATACGTGTCACCGACATAAAAAAAGAACCCAGGGAGAAATCAAGCAACTGCAATTAAGGTCAAGAGACAGCTGGGTGATTGCAGGGGTGTGGGGAAAGGGGCAGGTTGGCCAGCGAGGGCCCTTCCTCCCACTGCCCAGTGCTCTGGCAGCAGGGGCTGGGCCTGGTGCTCACTGTGCCAGGGGAGAGGGGGTGTCCCACCACTGTGGAGGCCCCTCAACACCCAGGGGTGTTCCTAGTGGTTACTTCTACCCTAAGGACATCACTCACTCCCATGCCACATTCCACCTTTGTGCTCCATGGGGACCGTGATCACTTGCTCTCAGGTCTCCCTTCCCAAATCAGGCACCAAGCTCTGTCTCACCCATCCCCCTAGAAGTGATACCCAGGAAATGCCCAAGTCCATCGGGTTTAATTTTGTTCTGGCACTTCCCTTGTCTCTGGCACCACAGTGTGTGGGAGCTGCCTGGAGTGTCCCCAGGGCACTCAGCCTGCCATGGTTTGGTGTTTGTGCTTGTGCTGCTCAGGAGGAAAGCTGGAGAAGGTATTTTCTGCCGTGCATAAGGAATGAAGTTGGGGCTGTGTGTGACCTCATTCCTCAGTCCCAACAGTGTAGCCATCCCAGGTGCACAGCCCACTTCTTCACATGTGTGTGCCCCAGCTCCATCCTCATCCCCAAATCTCCTTGAGGCCACAGCACCACTTGCCAGAGCCTCGATGTGAAAGAGAAACCTCCATGTGTGCCAGCCTGCAGAAGCCACATGCCCCTCAATGACCCCAGAAGGCTACAAAGACTCTCTTTTATTGGCCCAGAGCCTGGGCAAAAAGATCAACTTTGTTAAAAAACATCATGGATTTTCCTGTGACAACAAACCAAAGAAGGATTTGAGTAGCTGCCATACTGGGACAGCAGATGCTGCGAGGTGATGAGCTCTTCAGCAGCCTGTGCTCTTATGCAGAAGCTGTTATTTACACCTAAACAGTTCAAGGGCCAGGACAGGGCACCCACACCAGCATGCACTGTCTTTCAACCCTTGGGGTCTCACAGCTGCTTGCCTGGGCCTCAGGGCTGTGAAGGAAAATCCCCTGACATGCCTGTGATGCTTATTGAATTTAGGACCATCTTCTCCCTTTCGGAGGGCAAATCAAGGCCTTTTGAATGTTAGGGTTTGGCCAAGCTGCTGATGGATCTGATGTCACATCCTGGGACACAGCAGATCATTCCTGACATAGGGAAGGCATGGGATTTATTCCGTAGGTTTGCCCTGCCTAGCACCACCTCTTAACTGTCTGCTGTCTTCAGAATAAGTTCCTTCCCAATGGACCTCAGCAGCTGTGACAATGCTTACTGAATTCAGAGCCCTGCCCTTGCTCATCTCTCTCCCTAGGGGAGCACACAGGCTTTCCATGTGCTTGAGGGCTGCAGCCATTCCCTGCAGAAGCCTCCTTCTCTCTCTGCATCCTCCTCTTACCCACCTGGCCAACAGCAAGGCAGGGACCTTGGAGACCACCAGATGCGTAGCTGAACCCATGGTCATGGGCTAACAGTGGTAGAGCCAAAAGCAAACCATTGTGAGGGCCAGCCCCACAGATTTCACCCCGCCTACACCTAGTGGGTGTAGCTGCCTCCTGAGTCCGCTTGCCACCTGATTCATGATGGGCCTGGTGCCCATGGGCTTCTGCCCCACAGGCCCAGCGGGACCCTGGATGCTCTGACGTTGCTCCAGCCCCTCCCCAGCATCACAAGCATCACTCAGAGCAGACACCGTCAGCAGCTCTCCATGCCCCCATATACACCCATAACAGAGTTCTCCAGCCATCCTCTGCTCCAGGGCACCAGGGCCATGCCAGCTTCCCCATCAGCTACTGTCACCCTGGGCACCCCCCGTGTCCCCTGCCCTGCAGCAGCACCCGTCCTCCTTCACTGCAGCTCAGCACTCAGGCTCTCTTTTCACCTCACAGGGCAACAGAATCCCAAGAGAGAAGAAGCCCACAGCTTTCCAACATCTACAGGGTCCTCTTGCCTGTGACCCCAAGGAAACCCCATGGAGCAGGACTGTGGTCCCACAGGGCCCTCTCCCAGGCCCTGCCCTGCTCACAGCACTCACAGTCCAGATGCTGTGACAGTCCCAGGTGACTCCTGTGCCCAGACGCTGCCCTCATTCGCCAGCTGGAGGCCTGTGATGGTCCATGCACTGGGAGTGGGGTGGGCAGAGCCAGGTGGCAGTGCTGTGACCGTGCTCACCAGGGTCCTTGGGCTGAGGATGCAAAACCAAGGATGAGTCCAGGGAGGCATGGATTAACACCAGTCCCTTCCCTGTCATGAAAGGGTCACCTTCCTCCAGCCTTTCCCCACCCCAGGTCCCCTCAGCCCCACTGTCCTGGTTTGGGCCCAACAGGACAACAAAGAACCAGCCCCATGGCCACTCACTCACCCCCCCACACACACACACACTGGGATGAGAACAAACCCAACTAGAAGCTCATGGGTCAAGACAAGGACAAGGAGGGTTCTTCACCAATTAAGGTCCTGGGCAAAACAGACTCAACTCGGGGAACAACATTAATTTAATTTCACACTAATCAAACACACACAGGACACAGACACCCCCAGAGCAGGGCTCACACACGTTACCCCCCCTCCCTTCTTCCCGGGCCCAAATCCCTTTGTTCCTGGTTTCTCTCCCTCCTTCCCCCCAGCGGCACAGGGGGATGGGGTTTAGAGTCACTGCACAGCCTGGCGGTTCCTGCTGCTCCTTCCTCCTCAGGGAGAAGGATTCCTGCCCTGCTTCCCCACGGGTCCCTCCCATGGCACATCCTCCCCCAGCCTCTCCTCCAGGAGCCCTTCCCACCAGCCCGGAGCTGCTCCAGCGCTGCCCGCAGAGTCACGGGGGCTTTGGGAACAGGCACCTCCCCTGGCCCGGGGGCTTCCACAGCTGCATCATCCAAGTCCAGTGGCCAAGTTCACCCCTCCTGGTGCCTTCCGGGAATGTTCCACCACGTTTCTCCATGAACGCAGGGGCACAGCTGCCATCTCGCCATGGGCTGCAGGGAAACTTCTGCTTGGGCACCTTCTTCCCCTCCTTCCTCACCAACCACCAGCACCCTCTGCCTCTCCAGCTCAGCTCTGCTCCTTTCAGTGCTTCTCTGCTCAGCTCTTCTATCAGTTCTTTTGTATGTTAATGGCAGAGGTTCATCTATTGTCCCTCTAATGGCTCCTTTGCTGGGTTTTGGGGCGGGGGGGGGGCCTCAGCCTCACCCGTGGGGCCCCTGCCCCACTACCAAAAATCTCACCAAGCCAAACCAGTACACTCACCCAGTAAGGGAGAGATCCCACAGAGATGCTCCTGCTCCCAAGTACCTGGACCCCAGATGTACCATCACCCACCAGGCTCAGAGCACACCCATACCCAGTGTCTCCCACAACATTCCTCTCTGTCCGTCCCTCGGCTCCCCACGTGTCCCTGCCTTCCCCAGGAACACACCAAGCAGGGCTCACCTATAGGGCACCCATCAGAAGGATGGGGAGAGTCCTCATAAGAAGCCAGACATGCAGAGAGGAGTGGGCTCAGCTATTCAGTCTCTCAGAGGAGCAAGTGGAAAAGGCAAAGAAAGAGCTCAGTGGGAATGCAAGTCCACCCCAGCTTCTCCAGTTCTGCTCCAAGCATCAACATGAATTCATGAGCTCATCAGGCACAACCAGTCCACCATGAATGGGTGGTGGTCACACTGCTGAGGTCAGATCCTCAGATGTCACCTGAGCCCCTGCTGGGGTAACCTGTTGAAATTAGGAAGCACTGTTCCTCTGACTCCATGGTCTCCATGGGCTGTCATAGACCAAAGACTGGGCTCCAGCTTGATGAAGGTGTCCAGGAAGGTCAACGGACTCCAGCATGGTGAGCAACTCACCCTGCTCCAAGGCAAACCTCTCCCCTTAGGACTGTTCCGGTAACTGGGACATCACACAGCTGGTCTCAGAGGCTTGGAGGAGAAATGGGGTTCAAGCCATGAAACCAGTCAGATGTGACACCAAGCTACAGAACAGGGCACCTTTCTGCAGCTTGCAGTCAGTCCAGCACACTGCACTGGTGACACACAGGTCTGTCCTCCCCCTGCACTTTGAAAAGAGCAGCTTACACTCTGATCTGATTAGAGGAAGGAAAATGCATTGGAATAACTCCAGGGAGGGGACTGACTGCTGGGGCTTTAATCTGATGGGAGTCTTCAAGATAAGAGCATTAAGGAGTGAGGATAAGCAGCCTTGGTGCAGGAATGGTCTGAGCTGGTCCCTAGTCTGTACAGCAGCACAGCAGTGATGGCTGTGGCATGTCCTGGCACCTGAGAGCAGCTGAGCATATCCCTTCAAATGTGACCTGTGTCTCCAGGCCTGCACCCCGCCCCTAGTGCAGGAGATGGAGGAGCTCTAAGAAGGGCAGGGCACAGGACACAGAGGATCATTCCAAAAACTCATATTTAATGTCAGGAGCCTGAAATCCCACATGGGAACAAAGACAGCACAGTTGTCATCCAGAGACTTATAGGAAGAGATTCCCTCCTTCCAACAAGGGAATCTGGCTGCACTTCAACTCCAAGCTGACACTGGATTCTCTCGTCTGGCAAGTCCTTCTTCTGCCTCCCGAATGTGGGGCCAGAGGCAATGTGCACTCTGCAGAGTTCTGCTCCTCCTTCAGAGGCAGCCACCAAGAGCCATCACCAGCTTAGGTGATCTCCAATCCCAACCCAGTCCCCGTGGATGGGACAGGAGCTCGACAGCTGCCGGAGCAAAACAGACACAAAGTGCTTGCTCTCCAGCAAGAAAGCCAGGCACCTCTTCTTCCTCATATCCCTTGTGAGAATAACCACAACAGCACCAGGGGAGAGGGAGGGAATAGAAAAGGTCGACCTGCATCCCCTTGTGAAGGTTGAGGAGGGCAATCTGCTCCCACACTAGGGTTGCACCTGGAAGACATGTGAGTCATCTGGGATGTGGTCAGTGGTGAAAGCACAGGGTGGAGCCACCCCCAAGGCCAGCACAATCTGTCTGGCAAGCTTGACAATACAGCAGGCAGCTCCTGGTGCAAGTTCTTGTGCACTCAGTTGAGAGCACAGTCCTGGCTGAGCACACAGCTTCATCATGCTCCTGAGATGGATGGAGACAGTCCTGCAGCTTGGTGGAAGTAATTGAGGAAAGAACATTTGTAAGGCAGAAGACAGCAGGATTAAAAAGGTGAAGCCCAAAAAGCAAATGAAAAGAGAATCATTGATGATGGATGGGAAAGCAGGAACCAAGTCCAGTGCTCTCCTGGATGTGCTGTTAAACAGCAGCAAGACAAGAAGAGCTGAGATCAACCCATCAGAACAGCTTGGGCAGCCACAGGGCTTGCAAGACCTATTACAGTTGAAGAGGCATTGTGCACTGCTGAGCTCCAAGTTTCCCAGCCTTGGTGGGAGACCCTGGTGCTAGTCCTGTAGCCCATGCCAGGTCCAGCATTAGAATCACCGCTTGCACATGGAGGTCTGCCCCAGGTGAAGTTCAGCAGAGTGACCATCTGCCTCCCAGCACAGCCCCTCCTGAGCATCTTCTGCTACACTTGGCCATGTCCTGGCCCTGTCTATGCAGAGCAGAAATCCCCAAACATCTGGTGCACTCTTCTTGAGGGCATTCAGAGAGACTGCATGGAACACACCATAGAGGTCATTACTGCAGTTTGATGGTTAATTGCTGCTGATCAAACAGCCTTCTTGGCAGGGGGAGGGTAGGGGGAAAGACATTTGAGAAGGAAAAATATAAATTGAGTTCATAAGACAGAAGAGTTCAAACCTCCTCTCTCTGCACCAGGTGCCAAGCAGGCACAGGCCAACCCTGCAAAGCCAGGGGCTGTGACTGCCAGGCAGGCTAGTGGAGACCTGCAGGATAAGTCCCATCCCTGGTGCAGAGAGTGGAAGAGCCAAGGTGATCCACTGCCCAACAGCCAGACTGAGAAGAGTCAGACTTGTCAAACACAGAGCAAGTTCCTCTCCCCACCATGGAGAGGACAGAGGGCAAGGTCACAGCCCATCACCCCAATCACCCCTCCCCTGTGACTTTCTACATCCTTGCATCACTGCAGTTAGGTGACCCTGGGTCCATCATCACAAATAGCATCATGCCACCTCCACACCACCTGGGACAGCCTGGACACCACTGTCCCCACACTCTACTTTCTTTGTCTTCAGAACTAAGGCAGTCTCCAGCAGGTTTCAATTCTTTTTCCCACAGTCCCAAACACTAACTACAGTCTTCCCTTCCTACCTGTCTCCCAAGTCATTCTCTGCTGGCTCTAAAACCCAGCCAGGACTGAGGGAGCAGATGTGACTGCCTGATCCCCAGCAGGTCACCTGCCACGAAGCAAAGCTGCTCGGTTTTCTTTAAAAAAACAGTTTGCTTCATTCTCCTGTACAACCCCACATATTCACAAGACCCTGAAGCAAATCCAGAGCATTTTCCAGTAGGACGAGGTTTCCCAGATAAAAAATCTCAAGGGGAAAGATTCAATCCAGCCTCATCATTTCCAGTGGGCTGGGAACAGTGGCACAGGGCCGGCCTGGGGCTGTCCTCACACGCTACACAGAGGTGCTTTATCAGCCCTGCTGTAAATGCTCCACCATGCTGCAGATCCTAACACAGCACTACACCAGTAGAAAGACCTTCCCCAGCATGCCTAATTGTTGTCCCAAAATAACTGACAGCATGATGGGCCCTGATGAACTAGGTATAATGAGGCACAGAAGGGTAACAACTTGCCAAAGAGATCACAGGGAGCCAAGAGAAGACCCAGGGACAGAACTTGTATCTCCCAAAGCCCAGACTCTTGGCCTCCTCATCCAGCACACAAGCACACTAGGATCCAGAGCAGGCCCAAGAGCATCCATCTTGGAGTGATGGTGACTCTGGGTAAGGTGGTACACAGTCTGTGCAAAATCATTCCCTGAAGAAACACACTGGTTCATCATCAGCATACTGTGGGCAACACGAGCCACACAATGGAGAACCACTAGGACATGAGAGCTATTGAGGAGAACTGCCAGGACCACTATGGTCAGGATCTCTGAAATCAAACCTATCCATGCTGGTAGTGCCAGAATCCACTCCCCAGTGCACAAATACAGCAGGACTAGTGCCTGGGGACACTGGTGCTGGGGTCTGAGCAATCATCCCCTTCCTGCCAGGGCAGATCTCCCACTGAGCTCAGCAGGAGATACAACCATTATCCCCCAGCCCCAGGGCAGTGGGAGCCCCCCAGACCTGGGACCCCTTAGAAAACCATTAAAAATCCCACTGTAAGTTTAACTAAGGAGGAGGTTCAAGGCACAACCAGCTCTCACTGGACTGGGAGGAGCCCTGGGGGTTAGGTGGATCCAAACCTAAGGGGCAAAATGACTCCAAAATATGGGGACAGGCAGCAGTGGACAGGAATCCCCCCCAGAGACAGATCAGAGACTTCTCCAGCAGAAGAAGCTTCTTCTGGCTGAAACCTTGATGGCAGAGTTGCTCCCTCCATGCTGGAGGGGATGGATGCAGGTTTGGAAACTTCAGGGAGGGATCTCAGTGTCATCAGCCTGGAGGACACAGGCTCCTCCAGGGAAGGACAAGGGCAGAGCTTGAGGGCAAGGCTCATCCAAGAAAGCCAAGGGGGCTTCCTTGGGGATGGGGTCCCCAGCTGAGAGGGACTGCTGCTCCCTGCATGGGCCAGGCTGGATTCTGGTGTTAATGAGATGGAAAGGACAGGGGAGATGTATTTCAGCAGGGTTTGAACTCCAGAGGCACTTCAGCATCATAGCAAGGGAAATACCCCATAAAACCCTGCTGCAATGGGGCAGCAACAGGGAGGAAACCTTGGGTCTGAGCCCCAGACCCAAGTGATGCTGGGAGAGCCAGAGGGAAAAGCCACGTGGCTGCATCAGGTACAGACCTGGTCCCCAGGACACCCCGGGGGTGGGAAGGGGTGTCCAAGGGCTGCTGCTGAACAGCTGCTGTAAGTGCTTGTTGGGGGGTGCTGCCATGGCTCACCCAACTTGCCAGGCTGTTCCCTCCATCTGCTGACCCCAGCACGTTTATTTTCATGTTTCCAAGTTTGATCAGATTGACTCTTCCACTTTAATCTAATGAACATCTTGAGCTGAAACAAACACAATCTGCCCCTGAAGGCTGGGGAAGGATGTCTGGGGGCACTTCAGAGGCACCATGGGGAGCCTCTAGTACCCTGCTGCAGAACCAAGACAGTTTTAGTAGCCAGCATAGCCCAAGCTCACACCCCTCGCCCCATACATGCCCACACACGTCTCCCCACCACTGCAGGGGCTGATGACCTAAGCATGGAGAGGCACCTTTGGAGAAAGGAGAATCCTCATCAGGCTCTGATGTGGGCATGGCTGTGCTTGTCCATTTCCTGGGCTGCTTGACTGTCTTTCCAGCTTCTGCTTTTGACATCTTTTTTTCCTCTCAGAAACAATCTTGGCCACCCAGGTCAAGGCAGGAGTCTTTTTGCCTCCCAGGCTTCCCCCAAGACAGACAAGAATTTACCAGCAGTCTCAGGCGTGGAGCTTTTTCTCCTCCCTGTTTTTCATTGCAGTAAAGCCCTGAGATGGGTTTGTTCACATTCCTGTGGTTGCTGTGAGGTGGAGAGAGGAGCTCGGCTGTGCTGCTTTGGCATGAAGAGCTTCAGGGGAGAGCAAGGGCTGGATGTGGGGTCCTTTAGGAAGTCAGCTTCCTGGGTGGCATGGTTGCCACTGTCCCACTGTGCTTCTTCCCTGATGGGAGGGGAGGGATGGTGCAGAAAGGAGGTAGCTCAGCAGATGACAGTCTGCAGCTCTCTGCAGCAGGGACAACAGCCTTTGGGAGCATCCAACCTTGCACCAATGCAAAGCCCCAGGATGCCCAGGAGATTCCTTGGGGTGGAAGGCAAGCTGTCATATGGTAAATTGTGGGGGCTTCCAGGGCGGCATCTGGGAGGCTGCAGGCAGGAGAGGCTCCTCCTGGCTGCTCAGATGCCTGGTATAGCTCAGCTGGTTTGGCCAGGCTACCCAGCTGGCCTCAGTGAGGACAACTCGATACAAAGAGAGGGGTCAGCTACCAGTCATGGGCACTGCCAGGATGTGCAGGGGGACGAGCTGGTTATCCGCTGCAGTGGGAAGTTGAAGGGGACATGGGGAAGGCCCCTACAGATGTCCCTGCCTTGCTCTGGGGCAGGTAGGATGGGCAGGAGGCAGAGCAGGAGGTAGGACAGGAGGCAGGGCTGAGAGAAAATGGGTTGGGCATGATGAAGGACTCCAGGGAACAGGGAGTCCTGTGGGGTTGCCTGTTCCCAGGAGCTGGGCAGAGCCAGGCCAGTGGTCAGCCAGGTTCATTTCTACATCCTGCCTCTTATGCCTTCCTTCAGCCCAAGCTTGTTCTGAGCTGGGTGCCAACAGGTCAGCAGCTTCCCAAGCTCATGTGGCATTTGGGGAAATGCCCCCTTTAAGTATTCAGGCACTTGGGCTCTGTGGGGTGAGGTGTTGAGCTCCTTAAGGACCTGAGATGGTGGTGCTGGCATCCCCACCCTGAGGACCTCAGCACCCTCCCAGCTGGGGTAAGGTGGCTCTGTTGGATTAATCTTGAGCCATGAGGCTTAGGGTTAGTAAACCATTGCATGCAGATAGGTTTCCTTTAGTGTCTTCTCCAAACAAAATAATCCAACTCCATCTGGCTATTACATTTTCAGAGTATTTTTCCTTAAAATAATAACTTAGTGACCATCATGAGAGGCTTGCTCTTGCCTTGCTTTAATAAAGAGGGGAGATGAAAAGACCAGGGCAAGATTTGCTTTTGCAGTGCCTCACTGTGCTCTCCATTCTTATTTCTCATTCTCAGGAGCTGTCTGTAAGGCTTTGAAAATAACCTCTTCTCTCCCAAAAGCAGGCAGTGTCCTTTCTTGCCTGCATAGCCAAAGAAATGTCACACTTTCCCTTTGATGTCAAGATAATGTATAGATGTAACAATGTGTGTATGTGTGACAAATGCAAACAGCCAGCTCTCTGTCCCAGATTTGGTAATTTAGGGAGAAAAAGGAAAAGCTAGGGGGAAAAAAAATATTAAAATTATTTTTCTTTTTTCCTCCTATAAATATTTCTGTTTGTTCTCTTCCCGGTGCAAAGGTTTGAGATGATCTCCCCATCCATCACAGGCATGCAGAGCTGCCTCTGGGCAGCCTGCCCTCCCTGAGGATTTGAGACTCCCAAATGTCCAGGGCGAGGGCTGAGCTGGGGACATCCAGGGCCCTGCTGATACCAGGGGAGATCTTCTGACCCCCCTGAGAACTGGAGCCAATGCTGGCAGGTCTCTGTGCACAGAGGACATGACACCTCGCAAACCAGTGAGATTACAGGGCAGTCATGAAGAAAGCAAAACAAGTAGCTCAGACTCCATGACTTTGTCAAAAGCCATTTGGAAGATGGATTTGTGGGAAGACTTCAACCACTGGCAGTGGATTCACTGCCCCACTGAGCCCCTCTTCCCCATGTCCATGTCAGGTTGAGCCTGTTGAGCTGCTCAGGCCCTTGCTCCAGGCATACAGGGGCCTATGAAGTCTCCAGAAACCTCCCCCTGTTCCCTCTTGACAGTGCCTCTGTTTGAGGAGGGGTTTCTCTGCTTCTCAAGAACTGTGACATGCCTGGTTGGAGGGAGGATGAGCCCCCTGCCTGCACTGGAAGGATGACAGGCAGTAGCTGCTGTGCCCTGGCCAGCCTGGATTCACTGCCAGCCCCAGGGACCCAGCTCTGACCCCCCAGGCCAGCACAGCCCTCAGCTCAGGGTGTGAGCTGGGACCAGGACAGGCAGGAACCGGCCCCACAGAATGCAACCAGCATCCAAACCAGAGGGACAGGCACAAGGATGTCTCTTCTTAGAGATAGGGTCCTTCCTTGGCTCCTGGTCTTAGCACAAGCAGGGATACATTCACCTGCAGACAAGTCAGGGTCTCAAGGCATCAGGCTGAGCAGGGCAGTGCAGAGGCTGCTCTGCCTGCCGGGGGAGGTCCCAGGGGGGCACCCTCCTTGGCCAAGGGACCTCAGCAGCCCCTAGCCCCCCAGCAGCCCCAGACCCATGGAATGCAGCTGGACACTGCGGGCAGCATCAAGGGCAAAACAGGCAGGGCTCCCCTGCCCACAGGTCCCTGTACACCCCACACACTTAAGCCTTGTTTTCAATTTCGTCTTCATATCTGCAATGGCTTCACAACCAGCCCAGCATGTGCCTTTACAGCCACCCCTGGGTGGCATAAGCCAGACCTGTGTGCTGCTGGCACCTGGAGGGACCATGCTGCATCCCACCAAACCCACAGTCTATCTGAGCTGGGGTTCAGCACTCCCATTTCATGCAGAGGGGCTTGATCCAGAGCCACTCCCCGAGGGAAGGACCTCAGGAGGGATGGCCTCTGATTTGCCTCAGTGGTTTGCCTGAGGCAACCACCACCTCCCTGGCAAGTGTGACAAGTGTGGCAGGTGAGAGGGTGAAGGCCATGACAGTAATGACAGGGTTCTTGTGACCACCTTGGACAGCAAGGTGCAGTGAGCGGCCAAGGCTGGGGGAGGTTCAGCTGCGGCCAGAGGCCAGGGCACAGCAGATGGGCTCCATCTGGGGCCCATCTGGGATCTCCGATGGTCAGCACGCATGACCATGGGCAGCAAGTTGAGCACACTGGTGGGACACGCTCTGTGCCAGAAAGCCAAAGCCTGTCCCTCTCCAGATCCAGGCCCTGCAGGTGCCCAAAGTTCCTGCATGGCATGATGGCCCTGCTCCTGTGCATTGTGCTCCTTGCAAGCCACTCATAGCCAGTCCTGATTTGAAGCTTATCTTCCAGAAACCACTTTTTCATCTCCAAAGCAGACTCTCCCCTGCAGACATGGACCCCAGTAAGTGCACGTCCTGAGGCTCCCCAGCTCCAGCCACAGTGCCCGTTCAAAATCCCACTGACACCTCCTCCTGCTCCTTGTGCTGGTTTGGCTTGGTGAGGTTTTTGGTAGTGGGGCAGGGGCCCCACGGGTGACTCCACAAAGAAGCTGAAGAGCTCCCTCCAGCTCCAAAACCAGCCAAGGAGCCATTAGAGGGACAATAGATGAACCTCTGCCATTAACATACAAAAGAACTGATAGAAGAGCTGAGCAGAGAAGCACTGAAAGGAGCAGAGCTGAGCTGGAGAGGCAGAGGGTGCTGGTGGTTGGTGAGGAAGGAGGGGAAGAAGGTGCCCAAGCAGAAGTTTCCCTGCAGCCCATGGCGAGATGGCAGCTGTGCCCCTGCGTTCATGGAGAAACGTGGTGGAACATTCCCGGAAGGCACCAGGAGGGGTGAACTTGGCCACTGGACTTGGATGATGCAGCTGTGGAAGCCCCCGGGCCAGGGGAGGTGCCTGTTCCCAAAGCCCCCGTGACTCTGCGGGCAGCGCTGGAGCAGCTCCGGGCTGGTGGGAAGGGCTCCTGGAGGAGAGGCTGGGGGAGGATGTGCCATGGGAGGGACCCGTGGGGAAGCAGGGCAGGAATCCTTCTCCCTGAGGAGGAAGGAGCAGCAGGAACCGCCAGGCTGTGCAGTGACTCTAAACCCCATCCCCCTGTGCCGCTGGGGGGAAGGAGGGAGAGAAACCAGGAACAAAGGGATTTGGGCCCGGGAAGAAGGGAGGGGGGGTAACGTGTGTGAGCCCTGCTCTGGGGGTGTCTGTGTCCTGTGTGTGTTTGATTAGTGTGAAATTAAATTAATGTTGTTCCCCGAGTTGAGTCTGTTTTGCCCGGGACCTTAATTGGTGAAGAACCCTCCTTGTCCTTGTCTTGACCCATGAGCTTCTAGTTGGGTTTGTCCCCATCCCACAGTGTGTGTGTGTGTGGGGGGGTGAGTGAGTGGCCATGGGGCTGGTTCTTTGTTGTCCTGTTGGGCTCAAACCAGGACGCTCCTCCAGGAGCTGAGTGGCTCTCACCTGCCGTGGGGTACAGCTGATGGGGCTTTGCAAGGATGAGCACCAAAAATGGAGCATGTGGTTTCTGAAGCCTCTGCATGCACAGCTCTCCAGTGTTCCTGCAAAACTGCTTGCTGTCTCTTTCTGTCTTCAGCTCTATTGCAGACACTCAGCATCAGCAGAGCTGTGGGAAGCTGGGACTGGGGTACGAACATGCCCTCCTTGTCTGTGCTTCTCACCTGCCCTCTCAGAATGCCCCAGACCACTCTCCTCTGTTAACAGGAATCTGGGAGAAATGTTGAGTTTATCTCAGATGGAATCACTAAAAGCCCTGGAACTCTGCTCAGTCATGAAGGGGTGAGCAAAGCACGTGCAGTGAGTCACCACTGCCATTATCAACACTTCCTTCCAGGGGCTGTAGACAAGCAGTAGGAAAGTGCTGTTCCTTGAAGTCACTGGTTGTAGCTGTTTCCTTCCATCACAATCTCTGCTCTGTGACCTGGGACAGCTCCATCCACCCAGCCTGCCCCATGGGCACCTGCCCCCATGGCTGTGCCCTCTGGGGCCAGGGTCTTCATGCCTGTGGTGACAACATGAGCAGCATCCTCACCACTCCCACAACCCTGCCTGTGTTTTCCAGCTGCACCTTGTATTAAGCCATTTATAAAGGTTAATGCATGCAGGACAGATATGCTTTTCCCAGATTAATTGATGCTAAAGACACCAGCAGCAAGGAGTTGCCCAGGGCCATCCATGATGTGGTGAGGGCTGCATGACCCTCTCCCAGTATGCTACTACTCCTTGATCCCTTCAGCCTGCCCACAGCACTGTTCCTGCTTGTCACTGCTGTTAAGAAACTCAGACGCCCCTATGAACCTCCACACCTAGAATCATAGAATTTTTAAGGTTGGAAGGGACCTTGAAGATCATCTAGTTCCAACCTCCCTGCCATAAGCAGGGACTCCAATCAGTAGACCAGGCTGCACAAAACCTCACACAACCTGGCCTTAAAAACCTCCAGGGATGGGGCATCAACAACCTCCCTGGGCAACCCATTCTAGTGTCTCACCATCCTTACAGTGAAGAATTTCTTCCTGATGTCCAACGTAAATCTCCCCTCTTTCAGTTTATCCCGTGTCCTGTCACTTCCCTCTCCAGTGAAAAGTACCTCCCCAGCTTTCCTGGAGCCCCTTCAGGCACCGGAAGGTGCTCTAAGGTCTGCCCAGACCCTTCTCTTCTCCAGGCTGAACACCACAACTCTCTCAGCCTGTCTCCAGAGCAGAGCTGCTCCAGCCCTTGGATCAATTCTTTGTGGCCCTTCTCTGGACCCCTTCCAACAGCTCCATGTCTTTCCTGTGCTGAGGGATCCAGAGCTGTGCACAGCACTCCAGGTGGGATCTCACCAGAGCAGAGCAGAGGGGCAGAATCCCCTCCTGGCCCTGCTGGCTGCACTTCTTTTGATGCAACCCAGAACAAAGTTGGCTTTCTGGGCTCCAGCACACACTGGTGGCTCATGTCAAGCTTCTCATTTACCTGCTGGCACCCTGTACCTGCTGCCCTTCTCCTGACTTAGCCCCAGTCCACCCCATGACCACTCTCTCCTCCACAGCTTTTGCACATGCAGGGAAGCTTCTGTGAGCCTCCACCTCCATCCCCAACCTCTGCCTTGCTCTTCAGAGCATGGCTTGGTCTGCTCAAGGGCCACATGGAGATGCTGACACTTGGCTGTGGCTGTCACACCAAACTTCTGCTTCACGTGCGGCTCAGGTCTCATTTTATCCTCAGCTTTGAAAATGCAAACACTTATTAGCACACCTGAGGCCAGGCTCACGCTGGGATGGGTTGGCCCTGAGAGGCTTGCCTGAGCTCAGCCCATCCCAGTTCCAATGTGACCATGCCCAGCTGGCTCTCCAGCAGTGCACATGGCCAGCTCCCACTGCTGGAGCCACCCTGCCACCTCCACCACTGGGGAGACAAGCAGGAGCAGGCTTGAAAGCCAGTCTGCTGCTGGGGCTGCCATACTGATTATTTTACACCTGGTATCACAAAGAGAAATGAAAATGTCAAAATGTCAAAACCCTGGAGAAGGAAGAGGATGGTGTGTTGGATCAAAGCAACAGTGGAGAGCAATTCTTGCAGAGACTGAGAAGAGCCTGCAGAAAGCTCTTCTGCCTTAATCCTGCCTGGACATCTTGATGGCTGGGGCAAGCTCTGCTCTGTGCTGCCATCCCCTGCGTCGTGCTCAGGCTCCAGGCCTAGACACTAAGATCTTCCCATTTAAAAGGATTACAAATTACTGTCTGATCCACTAATTAAGGGAAGATGAGTGTGCTTCTAACAGTGAAGTTTAGCAGCCATTTAGAATTTGGTCTGAAGGCAGCAGTGTGCTATGAGCACACGGCAGTGTGGAGCTGTATCTGCTCCCACCACAAGCCAGGACCCCCCCGCTGGCCCCAGCAGCAGCAGCAGCTCCCAAGCCCTGGGACAGCCCTAGGAGGCCCAGCCCAAGGCCATTCCCAGGCCTGCCCAGCTCCTACAAGTGAGTCTTGCCCTTCTGCAGAGCTCGTCTGACTCTCAAGGGTGTCCCCAGGCCATTTGGCTTCTAGGCCCACTGCCATTACTTCATATTTATTTAACAAAATTAAAACCTGTTTAGTGGGGCCAACTGAAGGCAGGGGAGACAAATTGGATCTTGGTGCTGCTGCCAGAGAAGGACAGGCTGGCGCCGGGCTGGAGGCCACCTGTGCTGGCTCAGGGACATGCAGACCCTCCTTCCAAGGCAGGCGGGGACTGGGCAGGGGCAGCCACCAGCACAGCAAGCCCCTTGCACTGCTCCCACCCCTGCTTGGGCTTCCACCTCGAGTTCTTCCCCATGTGGCCACCGGTGGCAGGGAACAGGTTCTGGCTGGGGAAGGACTCCAAGAGGAAAGCCCCACTGGCACCTCCATATGCTGTGATATAACTCCCAGTCATGGGCTAGGCTGTCCTTGAGCTTCCAGACAGGCATGGCCATACCTCTGAGAGGACCACCCCAGCCCTGTGGCCACTGCAGGGCATGATGGAAGCAGCCCTGTGCCTGTGGGTTGTTGGTGATGCCCATGACAAGTGTATGGAGACTGCTCTGAACACCTCCTGCAGACAGTGCCCAGAGGCAAGACACGGCTGCTGGCCCAGGAGGGGCAGTGCCCCATCAGCGCCTCTGAACCCATCGTCTCCAGCAGGGACCCTGTTTACCATGCAGCTTCTTACAGAACCAGTCTCTTCTCTCTTGGGTGAGAAACTTGTTCCAGATCAAACAGGAGATCAGGTGAGTCTAGGACCATCTCAGGAGCCACTCTACAGCTTTGACTTTCCCAAAAGTCACCCTAGTGCTGACCCCCAATTCCCCAGTATCACACTCCTGAAACCCAGCCTGCCAGTGACACAAACCCAAGCAGCTCATCTACCTCCAGAAGTGCTCTGTGCTGCCTGCAAATACTTGCCAGTACCAGAGCTTGAAAGCATGAGCCACATCCTCAGGGCATAGGGGCACAAATACCCCTACCCTAGATCCCACTATGACCCTGCCGGGACTGATGTCTGCAAGACCCCCCCTGGATGCTCTCCCACTGTGTGTGGCCCTGGGTGCTCACTGCCAACCACTGGTGCTAAGCAAGCCCACTGGCACAGCCTTGATTCAGCATCATCCATCACAGGAATGCAAATACAATGTGAAGGCAGAGGGAGGACATGCCTCAGTGACAGGTACAGGCACCCACAGAGGAGTAGCTTCCTCACAGGGACGAATCTGGACAGCTTAAATTATTATTAGATTGGTCTACAGTGGTATTAATGAGTGCTTTCAATTTTAATTGAGCTAATCTACCTATAAAAGCCCTTGGTGCCCACAAACATATGATCTGAGAGAGAACAGGACTTCCAGCCACATTTTTATGACATCTGAGCATGGTTTTTGCAGACACTTACTTAACAGTGACGCCAGCACAGCAGCTGGGCACCAGTGAGCAAATCGCAGCTCCCTGGAAGGTGCCAGCTAAATGTGGGGTGTCTTTTTGCTCAAGCTGCATGATCTCCTAAGGGAGGCAAGATTTAAACTTCTCGTTATGATAGAAGTTAGAAAAAATGTGTATTTCAATGGAAAATATACTGGGGAGAAGATGGTGCATATGAGGAGCTCATGGACGTGATGAAAAACCCCAGGCCACAAGAGCACCCAGGCCTACTGGGGTCTCCCTGTGCTCCCCGGTTCCCCTTTTGAGCAGGGAGTCCAGCCTGCTGGCCAGGCTCCTGTGCAAGAAGTCACACTGGAGCTGGTCTCCAGCCCCCAGAAGGTCCTTGTCTGCTTTGCCAACAGAGGATCATTTTTCTGGCGCCTCCAGTTACTCTCACAGCAATGCACATGTGGCCTGGGTTTGGTTCTGTGGCTCCTTCCAAGGATTCACTGGCCTTTCCCGTCACTAGACCTGAGATCACTGCCCCAAATCCACAGGTATGGACTTTCTCCTCCCTCCTTCTTGTGAATCCTGTGAAATTCTCCTTTCTGAGCAACACCAGCTGAGGCCCAAGTGCCAGAGGACACCAGGCCTCCCAGGTGAGCAGCGCTTGCCCACCAGGCTGACTCTCCTTGCCTGGAGGAGAGGACAAGTGGTCAGCTCACACACACAGCCAGTTGCACCAGCGACTGCTCAGGGCCATCAGCCAGGGTCAGCCAGGGCCTCTCCTTGCAACAAGTTCCCTCAAGGCCACAATGTGCTGTGACTTCTCATGGAAAAGGTCCTGGTGTACCCCATGGCCCCATGCACCCTCTCATGGGGTCACTTCCCTGTCCAGGGTGGGAATGTCAAAACAGCTGTCCTTCTCCCTCCTCTTGTCTCCTACTATTATGACAGCCCTGCCCGTGGGGCTTTGGCCTGCAGAAGCCAGCCCATGTCCTGCAGCTTCTCTTGCTGTAACAGGCTTGGATTTGGTCACTTCTTCCCATAGGTGTGCAAAGGTGCAGGTACTGATCCATGTTCAGCTCCTGCAAGCACCACCTCACCAACCCCTCTCTTGTAGGTCAGCAAGGTCCACCAAAGCTTGGAGCAGAGGAAAGAGGACATGGTCATGTAGCAAGGAGACCAAGCAATGGAGCAGCACAGGGAAGGAGGGAGCAAACCAGGCAGGGCTCGTTGCCTGGAAGTGGCTCACCTTCACCAGGACAAGCGGTGCCACCAAAGTAGGGCTGCCAGGCTCCCGGGGCCACAGTGGCACAGAGGCTTCCTCAGCTCACTGCAAAGAACAGGGCATCTCATCTAATTATATCAGCTCTGTTCCACAAAAGGAGCAGGGAGATGGGCTGCCCTATTTTCTCAGCCCTCCTCCAGTCCCTGGCAGCCGCAGCACCGGTGCTAACCCGTCCCTGCCCAGGTACCACCACAGCCCCACAGCCTCATGGCTGGAGAAGGTGGTCAGATGGCTGGAGCTACCCGGAGGTAACTGCCATTTCAGGCAGCACAGGAGTGAGAGCATCAAGGCTGTGTGATGAGCATGGGCAGGGCAGCCAACACTTCCCTAACCATGATGGGAGAAGAACTAGAAGACACATGCCAATGCTGGAGTTATTCCCTGGCTTTGAGGGTGCCAGATAAGGCAACTGGGCAGGAGCCAAGGGCACTCAGAGCTGGCAGCATAATGGTACACACAGAGGAGGGGGTGTCAATGGGTTGGCAGATCCCATTGAAAGTCCTCTGGGTTCATACCCCAGAAGCTTCACTGTGCTCTGGAAGGTCTGAGCACAAGACTCCCTCTCCTTATATGGACCTCCAGATGCTCCAGACAGTCCGAAACCTGCCAAAATGATGCTGGAGACTTGTCCCTTCTGTATATGTTTGGAGATGCCCTTTTGGCCTTCTCAGGAGCTAGCCTTGGGGAGCATCCTGCCTCAGGCACGGCTCTGGGAGCCACTTCTGTTGGACTACTGGTGGTAGGCATGATGCACAACCCAGCCCTTCAGCCCACTCTGGTGGGGCTGGCAGGAGAGGACTACCTGCCAGCTTCATCCCAGGGAAGCCCAAGGGCTGGGGAGTGGCTGGGGGTTGCCTGGCCCCTGCCACCAGCTTAGCGGAGGGGCTGTGGGACCAGAGCAGGTTGGGAAGCACTCCTCACCTGACGTTATTTTGGTTGCTAGGTGATTAAATCATCCATCTGCTTATGACAGCACGGGAGAGCAGTGAGTCAGTCGCCTTCGTACAGGACAACAAAGGGGTTTTCAACTCCAGTGCACTTCCAGCCTGTCCCCAGGTCTGTCCATGCCTGCAAGACACTCAGAGAGCAGAGCCTGCCATATGCAGGGGAGCAGGGCTCCTGCCCAGCACCTCGAGGCAGAGTCAGGCTGGCTGCCCTCAGGCTGGAAGCATCTTCCAACGTGCTTCTGGTGAGCAGGACCTCCATGGCATCCTGGAGAGCACAGCCAGGCAGCCTCATGCACCAAATCACAGGAGGATTTTGCTTTATTGCATCTAGAAGAACTCTGAGGGATCAGACGAGCCCCACCAGAAGCAACAGGAGGTTTGCTGCAGCCCCTGGGGACAGCTCAGCACCCTCAGTGCAGCCACCCAAGCACCCTGGCCCTTCTGCAGGGACATGGCCAAGACAGCACATGGGAAGCGGCTGCAACTACGGGCCCTGGGAGCAGAGCCCAGGGGAAGACAGCAGAGGAGAGCAAGGCAGAAAGGCAACAGTTTGGCAGAAAATAACATTTTTATCAAGTGTTTGAAGACTTTTGGAGGAGGAAAGTGGGAAGGAAAAGAAAGAAAGAAAAGCCTCTGCGTGTGTGTGCGTGTGTGCATATGTGAGAGAGCGACAACAGGAGCCTCCCTCCCTGCCGAGAAGAAACCATCTCAGTTTCTCAGGTTTTGGAGAGTGTTGAGGCACTGGGAAATTAAAGCAATGCCTAAAACCTGTGTTTGTAAAGTCCAGTCTTTTCAGCAAGGCTCTGAGCCACATGTAGCTGTTGGACAGACACCTCTATTGCCAACCAGGGAAGCAGCTGCTGGGTGAGGGGCTGCCCAGGACCCACACCACCTGCCCACGCACAGCCCACAAAGGGCTGAAGCCTGCCAGGGCCAGTGGAAATCTTGTGGGAGATTCAGAGGCCTCTATGGGAGCTTGAATGGTCTTGTGGAGCTTTGCTGCAGAGACAGAGTTGGGAGGGCACCCCAGGGGCTGCCCAACCCCTGCCCACTGGAGTCCCAGAGGATAAGGCCCTGCAGCAGGATAAGGAGACACATCATGGCAGAAACAGGGCAAAACTGTGGCAGAGCAGCTGGGAGTTGCCCCACACTGATTTCTCTACCTGTCACATCCCTACTGATCCCCATACCCCATGCCCAGGCAACCACAGCAGCATCCCAAACCCAGTACCAACCATCCCAAAGCCCAGGAGCTGGGCTGGTGTCCTCTCCACTGCTCTCCACAGCCCTCCCAGGTCCCCAGCAGCTATCACAACTTCTTAGTGCAAAGAGACTCATTAATGAACTAGAAAAGAAGGAGGAGGAGCAAGCTGAATGGTCTGTCCTAAGGGACAGTACAGTAGGGAAGAGAAGGAGAACCCTCAGCATTGATCTCAGGACATGCAGCCATCAGAGGGAGAGGAACAATTGTCCAGGAAAGAACTGGGGGTGGGAAGGACACGGGGTCCAACTGGCCAGCTAACCGGCCTGGGGGGCTGCCAACAATGGATGTGAGCAGCCCTGCAGGGAGACTGGGGGGAGCAGGCTCTGGTCTGCTCTTGGCCACTGGCCCCTGGCCACCAGTCCCTGGGTGGCTCACCCTGGGGCAGACAAAGTGGAGGCTGCAGGAGCAGGTCTGTCTGCTTCACCCCTGGGCAGCACCCGAGGCTGCCAGGGGACAAAGGGAGGGGAAGGTTTCCCTCCCCAGCTCCCAGCTCCAGGAACCATCATGGGCTGCATGACCAGCAGCTCCACAACAGCTACGCATCAGCTCCCTGTGGCTCACAGCCCATGATCTGGGCCTCCTTTCTCCTGTGCAGGGCAGCAGGGGGGCTACTCTCCCCCGATCACGCCCCTGGACTCAAATGCCATAGGCAGACCCACCAGGGCTGGGACTCCCACACCCAACCAGCCACTATGAAATGACTGAGGAGCTGAGCAGGAGCTTTGATGCTCCTATTCCTGTCCAGCTCTGCTCCCCTGCATTCCACTGGGGAGGGCACCTACACCTCCAGTGACCTCACACTGAGCTGGGGAGACGATACAGGCCATTGTGCTGTGATGGGTCTGTCTGCTGTGCATCTCTAACCTCCAGGACATCCAGCATGTTACCTGACCAGCACAAGTCAGACCTATGGAAATGGTTTTCCCATCCCAGAGATTTTTATCCACAGCAAGATGGGGAATCACAGCAGTGTTGATGAACTGAAAGGCTGAGAAATCTTTCACACTCAGCCAGTTGAAATGTTCCCTTGAGATAATTCTAAAAGGATTCACTGGATTTCAACCTCTTCCCAAACCAGCAGCTGTGTCCAGCGGAGACAAAAGGAAAGTGAGTTATTTAGAACATGCCAAACTGACCCTTTCTGATCATTTGGAAAATTACCTCACTGTTCAGAACACGAAAATCACTGGAAAAGGGCCTTTGTCCCTTAAACTGTGTCCAATCGGTCTCAGTACCAGCCCCGAGTCCTGGCAGATCTGGCCCAGGAGGAGCATCCGCAGGGTCAGGCTGTTCCCACCAGGCTGGGAGCTCCCCATCCCCTGCAGTTCAGGTCCAACTGAGCGTGGGGGCAAGGCAGCAGGTCCCAGCAGGCACGGGCGATGGAAGCCTGGCTGAGGTGCCTGTCTGAAGGACTTGCCAAGCCCATGAACATCCAGCCAAGCTGCTGGAGCAGCCACCCTCTTATGCCTTCGGCAGGGTTGACTGTCCGAGTGACACAGCGAGGGAGCATCAACTACATTCTTGCAGCAAGGAAACTGTGCCATTAAAACCCTCTCTCCTATGACACACACCAAGCCTATTTCAGTAATAGTTTGGCAGGGGAATAACATTTCTGAGCCTATAAATATCTCGTGGGGTGCTGCTCTGCTGATGGAGCAATAAGACACAGCCCTTGCCCACCTCACTGCCAGCCCTGGCAGGTGCCTGGGGAAGGCACAGCCATCACCACCACTGGAGCCAGCATCTGCCCTGAGGGTGAAGGACAGAAGGACATAGTATGGCAAGCCTGTGCCAGTAAAGCCCCAGAGGAGAGCTGGGGAATGGGAAAGAACCACAGCTGACGGCAATGGGGCAACAGCGGTGAGAGCCCTGGAGACATCAGAGGGGCTAAGGCTGAGCCAGGGGGAGGATGGAGGTAAGAAGATGATGGGAAGCATTAGCATCCAGGTGATGGTCCCAGTGCAGACTTGCCAGTCTCCCTGCAACTGCAGCTGAGGACTTTGGTTTGACACAAAGTGGCCTGACACAGACCCCTGCCTGTCTCCAGCCTCATGGGGCACCCCAGGCACAGAGGGGTGTCTCACCAACAGGAGGTAATAACTTAGGCTTCTCAGGGCACAAGCCAATGCCTTGAAACATCCTGGGGACATCTGCTGCATGTTCTTTCCCAGCCCATGAGGCGTGGAGAGAAGCTGTTCCCTGAAAAGCCCTGGCCATCAGCTGGGACATTCTGGACACCAAATGTGAGAAATCAATGAGCTACCTCCAATTCCAGCTCCTCTACAAAGGCCCTGAGCTAATGTGGATGAAGAAAATACCCTGTCACACCTCAGAGGGATGACAAGTGAAGTGAAGAAGGTGGGGAGAGGGCCCCAGCACCCCAGACATGCCAGCCACCACAGTGGTACTGTGCAGTGAGGGGATAGCTGGAGTCGCCTTGTCACACACTTGTCATCTTGCGAGGGAAATGGTGTGGGTGGCCCCTGTCCTGCCCAGACACATTGAGACAAATGGATGAGTGACTTGGATATTAAATACTTGATGTAAGGGGACTTTCATGACACTTGTCTTAGGTCTCATTCTGCTCCTCCTAAGCAAAAAGTTCAGCCAGTGCTGAGTAGTTTTAATACTCCTGCCCTGTACATATTTTATGTACACCTACCAGCTGCCACCTACCCTCCCTGCTCACACAGCCTGGACCTCTGCCCACCTGCAAGTGTCAACACTTTTTTTCAAAGCTCCCACTGAGAGAGCTCCTTCAGCTCCTCTCCAGCACAGGAGATAAAAGGAGACACCAAACACAAATGTAGCAGCTGGGGGGCTAAGGGAATGGGGCCCTCAGTGTGAGAGTCACCAGAGGGATATGCAGAAGTGTCCATGCTCCCTTAGGAATGCAGGAGCCAGACCCAGGGGGCATCTGAGCCATCCTGCAGGCAGGAGTGGAGATTTGTGGCTGCTTGTCACAATCCCCCCATGCCTAGCGGGCATAAAACCACCAAGATCACCATGACAGCTCTGGAAGTTGTACTGCACTTCCTTCAAGCAGCTGGAAAGCTTTGCAAAGAGCTGCAGTGAGCCAGGACTCATTCAGGGAAAGCTCTCAGGAAAGGTAATTTTCTTGACAGCCCATGGTCTGAATCTACCAGACAGCCCTTAGAGCTGGGAAAGGCTGAATCCAGGGGAGCCTGCCTGAGCAAAACCAGAGCTGGCACATTAGGGTTCAAACTGTTCAATGACTTTGCAAGTAAGAGGGGCTCGGGACTCCCTTCCTCTTGCACACACAAAACCAGAACATGAGGTAGTGTTCACCTAGGTAGAGGAGCACACTGGAAACTCTGTCAACAGTTGCACGGTCCTTGCAGCCAAAGAGGCTTCCCATGGAGGGGCCCAGCTAATCTTCCAAACAAGCCATGGAAGCAGCTACAAAGTGTGAAACACAGGTATCTTTTGCAAAGCACTCCCACTTTTATGCCACAGACAGTGGGACATAGCAAGTCCAAGCTGCAAGAGGTTGGTGCAGATCTCAGGGAGTGTGGTTTCAACAGTGCTTGGCTGTCATGTAGCCAGTTTTCGGCAAGACACAGCACCTCAAAGAATGGCTCATGCCAATGCCTTCCCTCCTAGCCCCAAGCAGAGGAGCTGAGTCCACTGTCACTTATTCTGCATAAATCTAAGAATACCTTCCCCAAAAGAAGAATAATCAAGCAGAATCCCTGCTCAAAACAACTCCCTCTGATCATCCCAGCTATAGCCTGTGGTTTGCCTGAAGCCCCTTTGCTTTCACTAAGTATGGACCAGACAACAGCTTCATGGTAAGCAGTCTGCCCTGGGGTGACATCTCATCACAGCCCGAGCAGCTGCAAAGGCTGCCCAGGTCTGGCCACTGCCTCCAGCCCCAGGCACCGCTGGCCAGAGTGCTTGCCCACTGCAGCCCTGGGTGACATAGATCCAGGCTGGAAGACAGTGAAAAGAAAAACCCTGACGAGCTCCAAGCTCCAAATCAGCACCTTGAACCCCATCCAAAAGCACGTCGGAAGTCAGAGCAGCTCCTGGCAACCAGGTGCTGCCTGACCTGTGGCTGACGCCACGAAGCACACGCTGACAACTTCAGCCTAATACCGGGGTGGCTGCCCTGGCACCAGGGCCTCCCAGGGACCCGTCCTCACAGGCTGCTCCTCTCCTCCGCAGGTGGCGATGGGATGATGTGGGCACCAAGGAGAGCAGGCTGCCATCTGGATCCAAGACTATTCATCCCTGACGACAGCAGTAGCGGCTCAGTGCCTGGGAGAAGCTTGATTGCGGACAGATAAGAGGGGGCCCAGCATGTTCATTTCCATCCGTGCTGCGCTGCTATTACCCAGACTGAAAATAAAGCTTCATTCTTCATGCAAAGATGCACAATGGTTAACATAAGACAAGCTTGCCTAGGAGGCATGCAGGTATCAAACCAATTTCAAAACGGGTCTCCAATTACTCCTGAAGTTTATTTGATTCACATTTTTTTCTGGCTTGCCAGATGTTTATCGTCCAAGGGTGAAATTCAGCCTGGCATTATTGGACTGGGGCAAGGGTGTAAGAAGGTGCAAAAGTCTCCTGCTGCAGAGTGGCATGTTTCCCTTCAGCTGCTCTGTGCCATCGCTGCTTGCTTCAAACTGTATCGGTATGTCATGTATGCCAAGAGGAGTGAGGGAGTCGAGCTGCTGCAGAGATCAGAATGGGGCTTGCACACACTCATTGCCGAGCAAGGATTTGGCAAAGCCCCATTTTCTTGATGGCATGAGGAACAGCCCTGTGTCTCAGGAGCAGGAGTGGCAGCTCTGACCAGGTGTTATCTTCCCACAGGAAGCCTCTGGGCTGGCTCAGCTTTGTGCTTCCTCAGAGGAAAAGCTGTTAGAGGCAGATTTGTGAGGCTCCAAGTGTCCATTTTGCAGGAAGCTCTCCAGGATGCCCAGGTCCTATGGGCTGCCAACCCCCATGCATCTGCATAGACATGTCTACTCATAGCGCAGCAGTGCTGGCCCTACACCAGGGTGGTGGAACTGTGTTGGGAAGGTCACCAAGATTCAGATCCTCAAAGGCCTGTTGGTGCTAAACTCCAATCAAAATGATGGCAACAGGGCTCTAAAACCTGGTGCTGCCTGGGTCTCATTCTGAACTGGGGCTTCCTAATTGAGTCATGGCAAAGGCCCATAGGAGAGTTTTCTCCGTGGTGTCTCTCTCCTGGAGAGGGACAAGCATGTGAGGGGACACTTGGCTGGCCATCCAAAAGTCCAATCTGAGTGACTGGACCACCACCTCAGGGCTGACTGCTACAGCCAGAGGGGCAGGCAGGGACCATCCATGGAAGAGCAGAGGGTGCTGCCCTGCCTGGCAGTCCTGCTTGTTGCCCACTGGCTCCAGCCCCCTGCTGTCCCTGTGGCGATGTGTGAGCTGTTGCAGAGCAGGAGCACCGTGACACCAGCAGATCCTCGTGGGCAGGTTCAGGCTGGTTCCCGGTGTCTGCAGGGCAGCTCTGCCAGCGGGCCCTGCCTGCACACAGCACAGCACCACGGCTGTCCCTGTCCTGGGAAGAGGAGAGGGCACAGCGAGGGTGCAGGGGAAGGGAGGGGAGAGATGAGATCTGCTTTCCCCTCCTCAGATGCAGACAGCAGACACAGGCTCAGGCTCGTTACTGCCAGCAGCAGCCGGGTGAAATGGGGGACAGACACGCAGGGGCTGGCTGCGGGGAGCTGGCAGCCCCACTCCCCTGGAGGTGCAGGAGCCAGACCAGGGCCAGACGCTGCCACCAGCTGCTGTCCCCTGTCCCCGGAGGGAGCCGGCAGCCCTGGCATCCCTGCTCCCCCTGGCACCTGGCCTCCGTGCACCTCCCCACCTTCACATGTGCCTGCTCCCTACATCACACTCGTGTATTCCCCGGTGCACCCCACGGCCCCCAGCACACCCACCCCTGCAGAAAGCAGACACACCGGGCACGCATCGCCCACCGACACACGCGTGTGCCCACAGCACAGAGCAGCACACACGTGTGCTCCGGGACACGCACATGCAGGCTCAGGCCGGGCTGGCTCCCGCACACCCTCTCGGTGCGGTTGGCACACAGGCGGCCACGGGGACAGGCTTAGCCCCGCACCTCGCAGCCGGAACGGGGGGGCTCTCCCACCCGGCACCAGCGCACAGGCCAGCTCCGCCGAGGGGCCC
>NW_009953645.1:307888-312039 GCF_000747805.2 Chaetura pelagica | reverse complement strand
CGCGGCGCGGTCCGGCCGCGTCGCCCCTATGCGGAGGCTCCAGCAGCACCGAGGCGATGCCCATTCATTCAGCTTGTCCCCCGCAGCCCTCCCCTTCCGCCCCGCGCTCCCAGCCTCCTGGATGGAGGTGGCTAGTGATGCTGCAGCGGTACCCAGAGCCCCCGGAGAGTACAGTGCGGAGGGGAGGGAGGGAGAGGAGGAGGATGGAGAGCAGAAGGAGGGAAGAGGAAAGAGAGAGAGAGGCAGAGAGGGAGATGGCTGCCCCCAAAACCAGAGCTGGATCGGGAGAAGACTCTGGGATTTCCACAAGGAAATCGGGACAGGGAGCGGAGTCGGGCCGGCAGAGCACCCGGCATGGCGCCCGGGGATGCTGCGAGGGTGGCAAGGGCAGGGGACAGTCTGGGGGATGCAGACGATGGGCACTGCACCTCACAGGGCCAGAACAGTGTCAGGGCCCCCTGCAAAATTAAAATGCCCTCCTCTAAGTCAAGGCTGATACCAGCCACGGGCTCACCAGCCTCCTCAGCCAGCAGAGCTGGCTTAAAAGCCAGTATGTCTTGGCTTTAAAGATATGTAAATCTCGGGGGGCAGTTTCTGCCCTTCTGCACATGCCTGTGTACTTGGCCCCTCGTCTGCCCTTGCAGCCTCCCCATTTTTCCATCTTTAGACTGGACTTCTCCACCTCTCTCCATGACCAGGACCCCCTCAAAAGGCACTGGGGTCCATGTGTCCTGAGCCCCAGGATAATGTTCTGCACACCACATTGAAGTTTCTCAGCTTTTCCTAATCTAGGTCTTGCTTAACCCTCTGGAAAATAATCCACTGACCATCTGCCACACAATTAGGCTCAACTGTTCACTTCTCTTTTGCCCATGCCTTTTGGTTGCATGTGTCTTTTCCCAGGCACCAGTTTGCTGTGGACTGGGGGTGACCTTTCGGGCCTGGCATCCAGCACTGGGCTGCAAGCAAGTTTGCTTGCTCCTCACACATTCCCTGATCTTCCTAGGATGCTGTGCTCCTAACTGGGTGTCAGGCGTTCCTCCTGCCCAGTCTGCCTGAACACCATAGTCCTCTCCTGGGGAGAGCTGAGGAACCTGTCTGGGGGAACAGCTCCTCTATTCAGATGTCAGTTTGAGGTGTGTGCAGGACAAGAAATGAGCTTTCAGGTACGCTGAGCAGATGGATCCATGCAGGGTGTTGAGCAAGAGCAGTTGGACTTGCTCCTGCCCTGGATGCACAGCCTGGCCTTGGGCAATTCAGGGATCTGTGGCTTTAGAGGTGACTCACTGCAAACTCATGGACCTTGCTGCTCTGGGAGGCCAGGCCAGGGCTGCCCCATTGAGAAAGTGAGTTGTTCAGAGAGGCACACAGTGGGAATTTCTGAAAACTAATGCTGCAGTCACTGTGCACCTCCATTTTCCTCCCTAGAAGCTTCAGAGTCAGGCCTGAGGGATGAGTACAAGATGCTACGAGGAGCTATCACGGTTACTTGCTGCTCACTTTGCTCCTCACATTTGCTTTTGCAAATGGATCTGGGAAGAGGCTTTATTCTCTAAGGAAAATGGAAATATACAGATTTAGTTGTTTTTTTTTTTCCTTCCCGTAGCAGATTCAGCAAAGTGCAGCTGCCTTCGTAGCCTTGAATACAGAATTGGCCATTCAGTTCATCCCTAAGGGGAAATGACCATGTAGAGAACAATGACCCTACAGCGCTCTCTGCACCCTCTAAAGTCTTCCTCAACCCAGGCATTTTCCTGCCCCAAGTTTCAAGGGGTGTCTGGCTCCCTTTGCTGGGCAATGAAGGCTACCTGCATGCTTCCAAACCCCCTCTCTAAATGCCTATCAGCTTCAAAATGTTTTTTCTTCTCAAATTGAAATTCAGCAGGTTATTTGTTAATGATGGAGACTGGGGCCTAGAGGCATGGGGTAAAACAGAGAGTAGAAGCTGCATAAATGTCTTGCTTTGAAAGCCACCAAACTACTGCAGAGGCAAACCACATTCAATAGCTTGCAAAGGCAAGGAGGCTTCCAGGTCCCAGGGGCAGGACCAAGTCAGTCTTGAATTTTTTTACTTTGAGGGGCAATGCCTTTTCCTGCCTATTCTCCAGCCTTCCAAAGCCTTATGTCAGTCCCAGCTGCCCCAGAGGAAGTTAAGGCATGCATAATTCTATTTATTGCTGATTTTATCATGAGTGTATGCAGGCTCCTCAGAAAAGCCACTTGGTGTCCTAAGAAGTCTACAGCCAGGTGCAGTGCCTGGGGTGATGGAGAGAAGCCCTGGCAAGGCTGCTGTGCTCCCCTGTTGTTTTTAGTTAGCAACCCAGAAAAGCCAATATGGAGGAATAAGATAGCGGGATAAGGAGGGATACCAGGAATTAAGGGAGACCGGAGAGGTTTGCCTGCAAAACAGCCCCAAACCTCACTTCTTAGGTGCACAGGAGTCAAGAGGGCACTTGGACACTAGGAAAAAAGCCACAGGGAGCCATAGAGCTTTTCCAAGTGAAGACAAATGGCTTCCATTCCTGGTGATGAAGGTGGGAACATCAAAGGGGCACAGGAAGAGGTGAGTCATTCAAGGCAAAGGGGAAATAATCTTTTCTGGAATCAGTGTGATGAGCATTTGTTAACATGTCTGCTGTTGTCAGGCCAGAAAAAAGGGTGTAGCAGCAATAAACGGTGACATGCTTGAGGCCAGACAAGTATTTCAGCTGGAGGTACTGACCTATGAAAAGCTTTATACAGAAGCAGCATATGGAGACAACATGTGGGACCCAGGCATAGCTGGGGCAAGGGAACTAAGCTCAAGGTGGTGCAAAGCAGAGCAGCAGGGAGGCCTTGTCTACTTGGGAGAGGTGGGGGAAAGCTTTGGGGAGCGGTGAGGAACTCAGCTCTCACTGTGTGGGATCTGAGCTGATGGGCCACTGGGGAATGTCAGCCAGGTTGGCTGATTTGTTTGGAAAGAAAAGTCTGGCACGGCAAGGTAGATCTGAAAGTCACCGTAGAGATAATAGTTGGAGTTAGTGGGTGGTGGAGATTACCTGGGGATAATATGTGAACAGAGAACAGAAAGGGCTGAAGGACAGGATGCTGTGGGCATCCAGCAGAAGAAAGGGGAGGGTATAAGGAAGAGTCAGAGAAGCAAAGATGAGAAAAGCAGGCAAAAAAACAGGGAAGGACAGAAAAGCTCAGAAGGACCAGATTGCTAAGGCAGTGTGGCTGAATGTGTAGAGACCAGGAGAAAGATCAAAGGTGAACACTGAGCATAGTTTTGAAACCATCATTAGAAAGCTGGACACAGGACTCTGTGCTGAGCAAGTGGGACAGAAGGCACAGACAGTGGGAGAGCAGATGTGGAAGAGAAGGCCTGGGGGAGCTGGGGCAGCAACCTGAGAGGATTCCTCCAGGCTTATAGATGTTTGTGCTGTAAACTTGAGGGACCCTAGCACAGGTTAGGGAGAGAGAAGAGCAGAGAGGAGGGAGGATGTTAGGGGGCTGTCCCCATGGGAGGGAGGGTATGGGGTTGCCAGGAGAAGCAGAGGGATTCACATGAGTCCCTAAGCAAGAGTCCTCAAGGTAGCAGGGGAGATTTGTCTCCATAGAGCAGCAAAGAGGATGGGGCTTGACAAGTCGTTGTGTCTTACATCCTTTGAGAAGACAGTGGCAGGAAGCTGGGTATTTGTTGAGAGGAGCAGTCATTTAGGGTGGAGAAATCAGAACCAAAGCCAAAAGTAACTGTTTTGAGTTGAGGAGTTGGCTTGATTTTGGGGCTTGCACAATGGCACTGTATGAGCAATGGACACTTGGTGTGTATGAGAACAAAAGGCAGCCTGGTCACACAAAGGTCTTTCTGTTTCAAGTTTTGTCCTCCTGGAAGTTTAGCCAGTGAATGGCTTTGCAGCCCACAGCACTAAATGCAGCTTGCAACCCTCTGCTGTTCAGCAGAAACAATTCCTCTTGCACTGGATTGCTTCAATCTCTGAGGGTAACAATTTGTCAAAGATGTCACTGAACATTTCAGTCATCTTGAACCAAACCTTCGCTGCCCACAGGAAAAATGACCCATCATGGGAAGACAAGGAAGGAAGGAAGGAAGGAAGGAAGGAAGGAAGGAAGGCAGGAAGGGAGGAAGGAAGGAAGGAGGACAGGGATGC
>NW_009953645.1:288185-307878 GCF_000747805.2 Chaetura pelagica | reverse complement strand
AAGGCAGGCAGGAAGGAAGGCAGGAAGGAAGGAAGGAAGGAAGGAAGGAAGGAAGGAAGGAAGGAAGGAAGGAAGGAAGGAAGGAAGGAAGGAAGGAAGGAAGGAAGGAAGGAAGGAAGGAAGGAAGGAAGGAAGGAAGGAAGGAAGGAAGGAAGGAAGGAAGGAAGGAAGGAAGGAAGGAAGGAAGGAAGGAAGGAAGGAAGGAAGGAAGGAAGGAAGGAAGGAAGGAAGGGTTAGGTGCTGGTGTTGGGTGATGGATGCAGGGCTGAGCTTGCACAAAGAAGCAGGGGGTTTCTGAGTCTACCAAATGCTGAGACAAACACCTATGAGTGACTTAGGACTGGAGGAATAAGGAAGAGACCTGGTGAACCTGATGAGGGCACTGCAGGTGTGCAGTCACTGGTGTGCAGGGCTCAGACCCCAGTGCTCTCAGACACATGGAGGGACAGGAGAGGGGAGGTGGCTGCACACAGGTGCATCTCCTAAGCTGACGAAGCTTTGAGCTGATGTGGCTCTTCTAGGGAGATCCTACAACCCCTTGCACATTCAGGGTGCTGCAGGTACCTCTGGACACCACTGAGGGGTTAAAGGTCAGAAAATCCGCAGTGTAAAAGATCAGAGGTGGGTGCACAGTGCAGTATGGGTGCCCTGCTCCTCCCAGCTGGGCAGAGGGCAGGCCTGGTTTGTTTTGTTCTTCTGTGAGCAAATCACTCAGAGGTCAGCCCTTCTCTCTGCTCCTTGCTGAAAGCAAACACTGGCAGGTAATGCCTGTTAACTTAGCCACATGCTCCAACCCTCAGCCCCAGTCTCCTTCTGTCCCTGCCTTGATCTTGGGCTCTTACAATGCCTCTGTCACCAAGGAGGAATGATGCATTAGATAGGCCTCTTCTTCCCTTTGTCATAAAATTCCTCCTAACCAGGTAATAGCTCCTACCAAGCAATGGGGCTCTGCTGCAGGCTTGAAGATGGGGTGGTTATTTCATGGGCACATTATGGGTCTCCTACCCTGCCTGAACAAGCTGGAGACCATCAGCATGTCTGAAGAGAGACATGCATAGATATAGATTTGCTCTCTCCCTGGAGGTCTTCACGACCAGGTTGGATGGGGCCTTGAGAAAACTGGTCTAGTTGGAGGTGTCCCCTGCCCATGCAGGGGGGTTAGAACTAGATGTTCTTTAACGTCCGTTCCAACCCAAACCATTTGATGATTCTATGAATCATCACCTGTAGTTGATGATATCTTGGAATAAAAAATTTCCTATGCCCTACCTTAGAGTATGCAAAAGGAGGCACACCAGGAATTGGATACCTAGAAAAGTGAGACAAATGGACTAAACTCACTCAGATTCTCACTTTCATGTTTGCAGGGCACTGAATGCAACTCAATACATGATGAGTCAAGCAGTGAGCACAGTGAGGCTGCGAATTTATGGCCATATCTTGTTATCTGAAAGGATACCAGGGGGGGAAGACTGAGGAATAATGGGATAAAGCTGAAGAAAAGAGCTTAGTAAGATTCAGAAAGAAGCTTAGGCACTTATGGAGGGACAGCAGACCTGCTACAGATTGAGAGCTGCTGGCCAGCTGGGGTCTGGCCCCCACAGGACTGTGCTGCACAGCTAAGCACATTAAGGATGTATAATGACTTCCTTGGGTGTGTTTGCCATGAACCACTCTTGGACATAAGTGTGGAACCAGACAGGCCATCAGCCTGCTCCACTGTGACTGTTTGCAAGTTTCTACTGGGCACTAGAAAGCAGCTGAAGATACTGTCCAGCTGTTCCTTGAGAAATACTGATATACTTAGTACCTCCAAAACTCTGGGTAATAGTCAATAAGAAATTAGTCTGTACCAAGAAAGGAAGAAGGAAATTAATAAGGCAACTTGAGCCTTCCAGTTCTGCATCTGAGCAGGGAGCAGCCTCACACAGAGGCTGCTGGAGCACCCACAGCTACTGCCCCTTTCTCTGCCAGGCAAGGGCAGGCCAGGCCAGAGGCACAAGGGCTCTACAGGAACACGTTGGATCCATCAGCACCTCCAACCTGCAGGGTGGCCCAGAGATGCCAAAACTTGGCAGGGCTTTGCTCATAGACAGTGTCTCTTGCTGTCTCTCCTCTGCTGCCAGCCTGGCCAAAGAGCTCTGAGGAAAGTGCTGCAAGCAAGAAAGGACAAAACACTGTTTTGCAAAGAGTGCAGTGAGTCAGTCAGCTAATTTGAGGAAAGAATCTCTTCCAGAAAGGAAAGATAAGGAGGTAGCTGCTTGTTCTGTAAGTGAATTTTGTTCACATGGGCTCCAGCCTGCTCTTGCACACTCCTGTTCACCTGAGCAAGAGACCAAGTCCTCAGTCTGTGGGAGGTCCAGGGCCTGACCCACAGACTAGCTAGGGGTCCATTCAGCCAGGGATCAGACTGCAGTTTCAGGGCTCTGATGCCAAGCCTCCTTCCCACATGACTTTACATTCAGTCTCTGCTGCTCCAGCTGTGCTGAGGGTGATGGGGTCCTAGGTCAGCTACTTGCCCTTGGTTTCCATCTAACTTAACTGCTAAATTACCCACTGATGAGTGCCTGGGCACTGAACACAAAGGTGGCCCTTTCTGAGGCTTGAAATCCCACTGTGAGGATGGACCCTGGGTACCTACATCTCACAACTGAGATCATGTTCTAGATGCTTGTTGCCTGGCAGCCAAAGGCTTAGAAATGTCAATTTCTAATTAAAACTATGCACCCAAAATCTATGCAGCCTCCCCAAAGCCCGGTATTTTTATACACTGCTCTCAGCTGCAGTGAGCATAGCAATAGCTCTCAGCATGCAAACATCCAGGAACAAGCCACATTTCTGCCAGGGAGGATGCAGGTGAGATACATGAACCAGCAAAGCAGAAGTGCATTCAATTAAGAAAAAATAGATGCAACCTGATAAGAAGGAAGACTGATGATGTGACCCAGAAATGGAAACAACGAAGGCTTCACTGCAGCACACAGCAAGCACAGCAGAGCCAGCATGATGACCACAAAAATAACAGCAGCCTAATGTCCCTTTTCCATGTGAGATGTCCAGAAGCTGGGGACAGGCTGCAGGGAGGAGGCGACAGCTAGGACAGTGGCTGCACCCAGCACTAACCAGGCAGTGTCCCCCTCCCCAGGGTACCTGTGTCTTCTCCCAGGTTCAGGACCCTGCGCTGGTGACTGGTCAGTGCTTGTTGGTAATGGGGTTTCCTTATAGGAGATGGGGTTTGCAATGCTGTGCAGCCATGTCTAGGGGCCAGCTGATACATCTGAGGTAGCATGGCTCTCACTCAGACAGTTCCTGGTTCTGCTTGGGCAGGAGACACAGTAAACCCAGACTCTGGTGGCACCAGCCCCTGGTAGAAGCAGGAGGTAACTCCACAGTGAAGTCTAAGCATGAAAAAAATCAGCCTTACTGAAAATTACAATAAGACACATTACTTTTTTTTTTAAATCCATATAATTGGATTACAGATTTGGAGAGGTTAAAATAATAAATTTTGGCAGTTACATCTGCTTCCTGGTATATAAACCTTTAGAGTTTGTACTTCTAAGCTCTAGCTACATGAGAATAATGCCAAGGACATGGAGAGGGGAAAGGAGGGGAAAGGAGCTGCCACTTCACCCTCAGCAGAGCTCAGGGCAGTTGGGCTGCGGGAGGTTGCAAAGATTTGCAGCTACTGGGACATGTTCAGTAAAGTCCTCAGCTGATGTGCCAGCCCATGGCATGGGTGCTACCAGCTCCACTGGAAAATGTATTTAATTTTTGGACAAAAGTTGGAAGAACGTGTGTTTAGCATTTTCTCACAGAATAATTCTGTGTTTCTACTTCTCCATGACATTCAATTTCAACATCTGAGATAGGGATAAAATGAATATTTTTACAACCTGACTGAATTCAAACCAAAATGCTTAGAAATTATGAAACTGTCATCTGTGGAGCAAAGCAGAGGTGGGCAGGCATCTACAGATGCATTTATGGCTGTGTGGTTTTATTTGCCTGGTTCAGATTGGAGCAATGTTTCCTGGCAGGCTGCAGGCAGCCCAGCCCTGCCCATCCCAGCCAGTTGGTGCCCACTGGAGACTTGCTCTGGACCACCAGCCTCAGCCCACACCCTGGGACGGGGGGTCTTGCTATTTTAGGGGTGTTTTACCACTGCAAACAGGGCTCAATACTAGGCTGACCTCCATCCTGTTGCCTGCCTCCCCTCATGCTACATTCAGCTGGTTTCAGAAGGCAGTTGATCAGCAGATCGTACCTAACACATTTTCTTTTGACTTTTCCAGTTTCCTTGTACAAGGCATTGTGAAAAAAAAGGGGTTTCGTACCTCATTTTCCTCAGAGGGGGTGTGCAAACCTGAGGTGGCGGCCAGTGTGAGATGTTCCTTCTCATAGTTACACTGAGAATAACACTTCTTTTGCTTTCCTGAGGGGATGAAGGGACTTAGATCACTAATGCTGTAAAAAACCATCCTCTAACCAGTGAGGCAGAAATGTTCAATGGCTAACAGTGGGACCCTTCTGTCTCTCGTGTCCATAATGGTCAAACCTCATTAATTACTATAGGATAATTAAAATCCTCTTTTCCTCAATCAAATACACAACTGTTTTATAAATCATGTACCAGACAGTTATCAGCAGAAATCTCTTACATTGTCTCCTCATTATCAAGTGATGGTCCAAGAGGTAAGGGTATGGCAAGTGGTGGTGATCAGGAGATGTGTGCTCCTACCCAAGCTAAGCTGCTAACACAAAGGCCACTGCCAGTGCCAGGCTGTGTGGGCAGTGCTGTGCCTGGTGAGCTCAGAGCTGGGAGGTGTTGCTGTTTCATGGCTTCACTGTGCTCCTGTGGCCATGGTCTGGGTTTGCCCCTCTCTCACAGAATCCCAGACTGGTTTGGGTTGGAAGGAGCCTCTAAGTCCATCTAGTTCCAACCCCCTGCATGAGCAGGGACACCTCCCGCCAGACCAGGTTGCTCCAAGCCCCATCCAACCTGCCCTTCCAGGGATGGGGCAGCCACAGCTTCCCTGGGAAACCTGTTCCGGGGTCTCACCATCCTCACAGGAAATAATTTCTTCCTAATATAATCTCAATCTTCCCTCTTTCAGTTTTAATCCATTCCTCCTCACCCTCTCACTCCCTGCCCTTGACCCAAGTCCCTCCCCAGCTTTCCTGGAGCCCCTTCAGGCACTGGAAGCTGCTCTAAGGTCTCCCTGGAGCCTTCTCTTCTGCAGGATGAACACCCGAACTCTCCCAGCCTGTCTCCAGAGCAGAGCTGCTCCAGCCCTTGGATCATCTTTGTGGCCCTTCTCTGGACCCTCTACAATAGCTCCATGTCTCTCCTATGCTGAGGACTCCAGAGCTGGACACAGTTCTCCAGATGGGGTCTCACCAGAGCAGAGTGAGGGGCAGAATCTCCTCCTGGTCCTGCTGGACACACTTCTTTAGATGCGGTCCAGGAAGCAGCTGATGACTCAAGCTGAACTTCTGTCCTGGTGGTCCTGCAGACGTTTGGATGGGAGCCATTGGCCACAGGATGGAAAGAGCGACAGAGCCGCTGTTCGGGGTCAGGAGGACACAAGTGTATGGTGGTGCTGGGATGTTACATTCCTGAAAGGAGAATCTTGGGATTTTCATGAGTCACCAGAGCAGCCAGGACTGAATCAATGCCATGCAGCTCACCCAGCCTGTCTGCTTCTCCTCCACAGTTTGTGGAGTTGGAAACATGTCCCATAACAAAAAGTGTGAGGGGTGATGGGCTGCACAGCTTTGCTCTGCTCCTGAGGTGCAGGGTGGAGTCAGGATAACACCATGGTTTCCAGTGGAGCTGGGCTTAGCACCTCTGGATGAGTAACAGAACTAGGGCCCAAAGGGGAAGTGACTGTGACCCCCTTAGGTGCTGTCTTCTCTAATGATGCCATCAGTCTCCAGATGATCACAGCACTCTCTACTGACCCTGGCTGCAGGAATCTGCTCCAGCACTGGGACAGGAGCCTGGGCAGTGACAGCCCATGTGCCAGCCGTGTTTGGCACACAACTCAAGTTGATCTGACTTGATGTTCCAAGCTACATCATGGGCAACCCCTGTTTGCACAAAGCCATAGCTTGGGTCTGATGCTGCAGGCAGGACAATGGAGCTGGTGAAGGGTCTAGAGTGCAACTCTTACAAGCAGTGTCTGAGGGAACTGGGGGTGCTGAGCCTGCAGAGAAGGAGGCTGAGGATCTTCCCGCTCTCTACAACTCCCCGAAAGGAGGTTGAAGCAAGGGGGGTCAGCCTCTTCTCCCAAGGAACAAGTGATAGAACAAGAGGAGCCAGCTTCAAGTTGTGCTATGGGCAGTTTAGATTGGATATTAGAAGAAATGTATTCACAGAAAGAGAAATTAAACACTGGCACAGGCCGCTCAGGGCAGTGGTGGAGTCACCATCCCTGGAGGTGTTTCAAATCATAGAATCATAGAATCCTAGGGGTTGGAAGGGACCTTGAAAGATCATCTAGTCCAACCCCCCTGCCAGAGCAGGGTCACCTAGAGCACATCACACAGGAACACATCCAGGTGGGTTTGAATGTCTCCAGAGAAGGAGACTCCACAACCTCCCTGGGCAGCCTGTCCCAGGGCTCTGTCACTCTCAGAGTAAAAAAATTTTTTCCGGATATTCACCTTGAACCTCCTGTGCTCCAATTTACACCCATTACCCCTTGTCCTGTCACTGGTCATCACTGAGAAAAGCCTAACCCCATCTCCCTGACACTCACCCCTTACATATTTGTAAACATGGATGAGGTCACCCCTCAGTCTCCTCTTCTCCAAGCCCAACAGACCCAGCTCCCTCAGCTTTTCCTCAGCAGGGAGATGTTCCCCTCCCTTCATCACTGAGGGGCCCAGAACTGGACACAATACTCCAGATGTGGCCTCACCAGGGCAGAATAGAGGGGGAGGAGAACCTCTCTTGACCGACTAACCACCCCCTTTCTAATGCACCCCAGGATGCCATTGGCCTTCTTGGCCACAAGGGCACATTGCTGGCTCATGGGCATCCTCCTGTCTACCAGGACCCCTAGGTCTCTTTCACCTACACTACTCTCCAGCAGGTCAGCCCCCAACCTGTACTGGGACATGGTGTTGTTCTTCCCCAAATGCAAAACTCTACACTTCCCCTTGTTGAATTTCATCATGTTTCTCCCCGCCCAACTCTCCAGCCTGTCCAAGTCCCTCTGAATGGCAGCACAGCCCTCCGGTGTGTCAGCCGCTCCTCCCAGCTCAGTGTCATCAGCAAACTTGCTAAGGGTACATTCTATACCCTCATCCAGGTCGTTGATGAAGATGTTGAGCAACACCGGTCCCAGCACCGACCCCTGAGGTCAAAGATGTGTAGCATGTAGATGTGGTGCTTACGAATATGGTTTAAGCATTGGACTTAGTAGAGTTAGGTTAATGGTTGGTAGAATTTTGTTGGACCCCATGATTTGAAAGGTCTTTTCCAACCAGAACAGTTCTGTGACTCTGTGCCTGTCTCAGCCCATGGTCCTGCCCCAGCCCATGTGACTCCCCGAGTCCATGTGCCCTTGTAAAGAGCATCAGCCTCAGGGCAGAAGAGGAAGCACCAATTTTGGGTCACTCTGCACCAGCTGAGGGCAAGGTGGTGGCAGCTGGGGCAGTCATGTGAGCCCAAGGGGAAGCACCTGGAACCCAGGGGATGTGGTCACACTGGATGGGCAGGATGGGCTTCCCCTGCCTCATCCAGCTGTGGGCAGGCAGGAGCCAGCCCTACCTGAAACCTGGACACTTCCTTTAGTAAGAAACTGTCACCTCTTGAAACCTGCACTGCTCAAGGAAAAACTGGCCTACAAAATGAGCAATTCCAGAACAAACATAGTTTGAAAAACAAAAGTACAAATTTTATTTTCAAATAAAATACAAAAATCAAATTTTAAATAAAATACAAAAATCAAATTTTAAATAAAATACTTTTTTAATCTTTTTACCAGGGCTACCAGTTGACTTTCTTTACATTTCTGTCCCTCTAGAGATGCCAGCAGCAGTGCTGTGTGCAGAGGATTCCAGCTCTCCCATTATTTTACTCACATTACTGTGTTTTCTTTACATAATTCAGAACAGCTTCTGCTTTGCATTGATCAAAACATCTTATTTTCTATCTCAAGTGTTGCCTTGTATTTTAGGGAAACACTTTGACACAATAACTTTGTGTTAACTTAAAATAATTATTTAATCTATTGAAAACTGCTGGTCCCCTAATTAGTTTGCTGTGTGCTTTTCTTCCTATCTTGTTCAAAGTGTCAAAACATTTCACTCCAAAAAAAATTCCATCAGGATATACCAGCAGTGGCTGTACACACCACGACGTGTCTTTTGATAGGATGTGTACATTGGACCACTACATCAAAATAATAACTGTGGTGCAAATGTGAAAATTAGGGTCTTGAAATTAAAATGAATCTTGGGTGTAATGGCTGTTTTCCAAGTGAAAATTCGAAAAATGAAAAAAATGTCAGGAGCCAGCAGGATTGGAGATGTTTGGACTGTCTGTCTTTCTTCTATCCACCCTTGAACTTAAATTCAAGAGTGTAAGTGTTTGTGCAGCCCCTCTAGGGAATTTTTCCCCCTCTGCCAGACCCTTCCCACCAGTGATAGGGTGGCCTGCAGGTCCTTCAGCCCTGCACCACACCTGGGACTTTGCACTAACTCCAGGGCAGCAGTGTCATGTTTGGTGGCCTGATAGGCTCTGCTGGCACAGCTGATGCCCTGTGCATGGCAGGGGCTGCTCCTGGCTCTGGCTGGAGCAAATTGTGCAACATGGAACCTGCTGCTTCGTTTACAGATGTCTGGTGTTGGGGCAGTGAGACACTGCAGGGAGACCATGATCTGCCCTGGATGGAAAAACGTGAAGTCTTTAGGTGCAAGGAAGATGTTCAACCACTACTACTTCCACCTGTGCTCAGTTTGCCACACCTCCAGGTATTTTTCTAGCCAGGTTCACCACTGTTTTCACACACACTTTGCCCAAATTCCACCCTATTTCTCCCCTTTTGTTTCCCTCATCTGTCCATTCACAAAGTGCTCTTTTCATAGAAATAAAACGTTAGGGGTTGGAAGGGACCTCTGCAGATCATCTGGTTCAACCCCACTGCCAGAGCAGGTGTACCAAGAGCAGGTGGCATAGGAGCAAGTTCAGGCAGGTTTTGAGTGTCTTCAGGGATGGGAACTCCACAGCCTCTCTGGGCAGCCTGTTCTAGTGTCACCCTCACAGTAAAGAATTTTTCCCCATGTTCAGATGGAACTTCCTGTGCCCCAGGTTGTGTCCTTGCCCCTTGGGCACCACTGAAAAGGGTCTGGCCCCATCCTTTTGACACCTGACATTTAGATATTGATGATCAGATCCCACCTGTCTTTAATTCTGAAGGCTAAACAGCCCCAGGTGTCTCAGCCTTTCTTCTTAATCCAGTCTCCTCATCATCTTTGTAGCCCTATAGATTGATTTCTTTGCTTGCCTTTATATTTGTATCTGGTATCCTTTTTCCACTTAAAAAATACATGCAGTGACCGAGAAATGCTCTCTGTCAGTCTCTTCACTCTTCATTAGGAATGCAAGAATCATCCTGTTTTCACAACAGTTTTGCAACATGTTGCAAATATTTTCATTTAAAATGGCTTGTTTTCTCTGATCTGGGGAAAGTATATTAAAAAAATGCCAAACAAACCTAAACATTTTCAGGGTCATTTGGATGGTTCTTAGCATGGAAATATCCTTTCTGTGAATCTCAGTGAAAAGGCTCAATCTCAATAACAAAAATCTCAGAAGTGGAAAAGCAGTGCAGCAGTGTACCAGAAATTCAGGCTCTGAGGAGCCTCCCCTTTTTCTGCATCTCTCAGCTCCCAGTTCAGTATCACCTGCTTAGGAAGCAGAGGAGACAAAAGTATTTGACTTTATTAATCAGGAGCTGTATCATCCATACAGACCAGGCCACTCACCTCTGGGGCTGCAGAGAGATGTGATCTCTGTTCTTGGGGAGAGTCTTATGAATTACACTATAGATGAACCATTAAAGGATCTTTAATGCTTTCCCACCTCCTGACAAGCTCCTCTGCCTCTGTTCATCCAGCCGTGGGCTTGCCTGGCAGTTGTCTGCCTGAATCTGTCTGCCCAGTGATTCACCTTCTTGGCAGCACACCCAGGGATTTGCTGGTGTTGCAGCCTCTTGTCTATGAAGTGACTCCAGATTGTTGTGCTCTGGATATGAGCATGTGCCTGAGACACAGAGCCCATGGATAAAAACAAGGTCCTCATCAATCATTTTTCTGGCTACTATCATATTTAAGAGGAGTGTCTCCAGCAGGTCAAGGGAGGTTCTCCTGCCCCTCTACTTGGCCCTGGTGAGAACTTACTTAGAGTGTTGTGTCCAGTTCTGGGCTTCCCAGTTCAAGAGGGACAGGGGTAGACTACAGAGAACTAGAGAGAGTTCAACGGAGGCTACAAGGATGATGAAGGGACTGGAACACCTGCCTCAAGAGGAAAGGCTGAGAGACCTGGGGCTATTCAGTCTAGAGAGGAGAAGACTGAGGGGGGATCTAATGAATGTCTATCAATACATGAGGACATCAAGAAGGCAGGGACAAGCTCTTGTCACTTGTGCAGTGTGACAGGAAGAGGAGAAATGCATTAAAACTCACAGGAAGTTTCACCTCAACATGAGGAAGAACTTCTTTCCTGTGAGGGTGACAGAGCCCTGGGACAGGCTGCCCAGAGAGATTGTGGAGTCTCCTTCTCTGGAGACTTTCAAGACCTGTCTGGATGCCTTTTTGAGTGATCTGCCCCAGTTTTTTTTGGTCTTGCTCTGGCAGGGAGGTTGGACTCAATGATCTTCAGAGGTCTCTTCCAACCCCTGACATTCTGTATTGCCAGACAAGAAGGCAGCAGGACATCTGTAAGTGGCTTTGATGAACTAGAAATTAGCTGTTGAGAGGGATGGAGCAATTTCCCTCTTGGCCCAGGCTCCTTGTCCCACACACCCCTTGTTGTCAGGCTGCTTCTGTCCAGCTAGATGCCAGAAAATCCAGGATTGACTTCCCATAGCCAAAGTAGAGCAGACCAGGAGGGAAGGTGGGAGAGGGTGGGCAGTTCACCTCCTGGGCCCAAGTTGCCTTGGAGTCGCCTTGCCTGCTGCAAAGGCTGCAGACTGTCCTGCTCTCTTGAGTATCTTCACAGAGATACAAAAGGCTTTGTTCTGGGATAAGAAAATACTTGAAGGGAACTTTCTGATCAGACAAGTCAAATGCTCTCCAGTGGCTGGAACCCACTCCTGCAGGGTCCTTGGGGCACAGACAGGGAGACTAGGAGGACAGGAACATGAGTCACCAAGTTATTCATTCTGCCTCACAACACAGGAGCTAGGCCAGCACTGAGGCTGTCACACAGAAGGTTTAAAACATGCAAAAGGAAGGCTCTGTCCATACAAATGTGTGAGGAAATTATGAATCTCCTTGCCCACCAGGCATTGTGTTGACAGAGAGAACAAAGGAATTCAAGAGGGGACTAGTCCAACATCTGAGATGATGGTCTGCACATAGTCTTTTAAATCTCTGAAGAAGCAATGACACTTCAATAAAGCCAATGGGAAAGGTGCTGGGTCAGCATCTCACCACCCTCACAGGAAAGAACTTTTTCCTAATGTCCAACCTGAATCTCCCCTCTTTAAGCTTCAAACCATTGCCCCTTGTCCTCTCACTACACACCCATGTAAAAAGCCCTCCCCAGCTTTCCTGTAGCCCCGTTCAGGTATTGGGAAGCTGCTATAAAGTCACCAGGGAGCCTCCTCTTCTCCAGGCTGAATATATGTAATATATAAAAATAACTGTTGCCCAGGAAGCCTGTTGATGATACTGGAAGAAAAATGAGTGGAAGGAGCCCTCAGAGCAGAGCAGGAGGCAACTGGGCCAGGCTGGCTGCAGTGCAAACTGCAGCTCAGCTCCCAAATGCCTGAGCTCCATCCTGGCCTAACTCCTTTGCTGGTGCCTCTGGAGACTTTCAAGACCTGTCTGGATGCCTTTTTGAGTGATCTGCCCCAGTTTTTTTTGGTCTTGCTCTGGCAGGGAGGTTGGACTCAATGATCTTCAGAGGTCTCTTCCAACCCCTGACATTCTGTATTGCCAGACAAGAAGGCAGCAGGACATCTGTAAGTGGCTTTGATGAACTAGAAATTAGCTGTTGAGAGGGATGGAGCAATTTCCCTCTTGGCCCAGGCTCCTTGTCCCACACACCCCTTGTTGTCAGGCTGCTTCTGTCCAGCTAGATGCCAGAAAATCCAGGATTGACTTCCCATAGCCAAAGTAGAGCAGACCAGGAGGGAAGGTGGGAGAGGGTGGGCAGTTCACCTCCTGGGCCCAAGTTGCCTTGGAGTCGCCTTGCCTGCTGCAAAGGCTGCAGACTGTCCTGCTCTCTTGAGTATCTTCACAGAGATACAAAAGGCTTTGTTCTGGGATAAGAAAATACTTGAAGGGAACTTTCTGATCAGACAAGTCAAATGCTCTCCAGTGGCTGGAACCCACTCCTGCAGGGTCCTTGGGGCACAGACAGGGAGACTAGGAGGACAGGAACATGAGTCACCAAGTTATTCATTCTGCCTCACAACACAGGAGCTAGGCCAGCACTGAGGCTGTCACACAGAAGGTTTAAAACATGCAAAAGGAAGGCTCTGTCCATACAAATGTGTGAGGAAATTATGAATCTCCTTGCCCACCAGGCATTGTGTTGACAGAGAGAACAAAGGAATTCAAGAGGGGACTAGTCCAACATCTGAGATGATGGTCTGCACATAGTCTTTTAAATCTCTGAAGAAGCAATGACACTTCAATAAAGCCAATGGGAAAGGTGCTGGGTCAGCATCTCACCACCCTCACAGGAAAGAACTTTTTCCTAATGTCCAACCTGAATCTCCCCTCTTTAAGCTTCAAACCATTGCCCCTTGTCCTCTCACTACACACCCATGTAAAAAGCCCTCCCCAGCTTTCCTGTAGCCCCGTTCAGGTATTGGGAAGCTGCTATAAAGTCACCAGGGAGCCTCCTCTTCTCCAGGCTGAATATATGTAATATATAAAAATAACTGTTGCCCAGGAAGCCTGTTGATGATACTGGAAGAAAAATGAGTGGAAGGAGCCCTCAGAGCAGAGCAGGAGGCAACTGGGCCAGGCTGGCTGCAGTGCAAACTGCAGCTCAGCTCCCAAATGCCTGAGCTCCATCCTGGCCTAACTCCTTTGCTGGTGCCTAATTCAGCCATTTGTTGAGCACCAGCCAGGAGAGGTCCAGCAAATGCAGCTTCCTCCATCCAGACCCCAGCGTCACTGCCCTGGGGTGGATCTGTCCACTCCCTGATGCCACCAATAAACCCTTCAGCAGCCCCAGCAGGAAGTACAGACCCACTGTCCAGCACCAGCTGGGGTTCCCCATGGGCTGGATGACACGAGGCAGCTTCCCACAGCTGCTGATTGGCCCAGATCTTTCTCCCACTGGTCCAGTTGGTGTTTTGCAGTGATTGCTCAGAGCCAAATCTGGCACCTCACAGTGTCCATCACTGTCCCAGATACAGTGTTTACCAAGGACATTCTTTACATTACTTTAGCTCATTCATCCAAACTCTTCCCAAAATGTCTTACAGGCATGGGCACCACTACTGAGAAAGGCAGGTGAGGTCCTGTCAAGGCACAAGCACTTGCCTCATTCTGCCATTAAAAATCAAGTCAGTGTATGAGCAGCTGCTGTCAGTGCTGAGCACTGGTGCCCTGGGACACAGTACGAGAGCAAAGCTTGCTGCATGGGCACTGCTTCTGTGACCACATGAAGGAAGCATGAGAAGAAGGAAAGCACAGCATCCTGTAAGAGGCATAAAGGTCCCAGGTGGCCTGGGGTTTTGGAGCTCTGCTGCTTTTCCGTACCTTGTTTGCTGAAGAAGTGGATCGTGGGTCCCAGTTCTGTCAGTCCCATTTTCAGGCTTCACTGGAGAAAGACCAGAGCTCCACTGGCAGGAGGATCATCACCATTTTGCAGGTGGAGCCAAGGGGAGTGGAGGTGTCCAAAGAGGCAGCACAGTTAGACTTGAATGCCCAGTTGAAAAAATAAACCCTCAATGTGTTTTGGTGTCACAAAGCCTAGATATAAAAGTAAGTTTAACACTCACCTCTGCTGCAGCTGATGCTATGGAACAGCTGAGCATGAGGATTTGCAGCTGAGCCTGGATGGAATCTGCCAGACAAGCATCTGGAAGGGGAAGAGCTTTCAGGACATGGCCAGAAACTATCTCACTTCTGTCCTTTACCTTCACAGTAAGAAAAAGCTGATCTTGATCTAAATTGGAACCCTGAGGAGTTGAGCAAACTTCAACCTGTCTCTGAAAGCTTTGGGGGTTTTATTTTTCTTTTCAAAAACCTCAAGAAAGTGGCTGTCCCAGCAGAACACGTATCCAGCCTTCCTTGATTCTAGCAGGCAATTTGCTCTTGCCTAGCAAGCCTCTTGGGAAATCAAAAAGCCAGCCCCTGAGAAGAATTGTTAGGAACAAGCCCAGTAACCAGACAGACCAAGGAGCCATAAAGTTGGTCACAGGAGTTCAAATGTGTCCCTGGTGTAACATGGCTCCAGCAGGGACTGCAGGTCTTGCAGTGCTGCTGGTTCCAGACACAGCTTGTCCTTGGCAATCAGCAGCCAGAAAATTATTCTGCTCATTTCTATTTAGGCAGCTTTTTGCTCCTGGGAACCTGGTGGGGTAAGGTCAGGGGCTAGGCTGCCCTCCACCCCCATTATCCTTGGAAAGGAGAGGCTTTGGGTTGCACCTTTTTTACACAAATAGGGCATTTCTGTCCAGGATATTTTGTCTCAGTCTTGGCTTTGGGACACTGTTGCTCCTGCCCTGTGCCTGGAGCTGTGGTGGCAGGGCTGCTCTTTGGTCACTCAGCCACTCTTCACCAGACACTGATGGCTTGTGGGGGCACTGCACTGTGCTCTGCCCACTTGCTGCCTTCCAGAGGGGGCTCAGCCTTAGATCTCTGGCCCAAATGGACCCTCCCTTGCCCACCTGCCCTCCATCCCAGCTTTCTTGACTTGGGAGAGGCAGGCCAGCAATGTGAGGTCCCTGCAGGGCTGGATGTTGGTGCTCCAAGGCTGGGAGCTGCTGCCACCAGTGCAAGCAGGCAGAGTGGGTCACAGGTCCATGAGCATGAGCAGTTGTGCTGCACCGTGTCCTGGTGGGTGTGAGAGGAGCAGTCTTGCTGAAGGACAGAGACATCAGCTCTGTTATCCATACCAGGTGTCTAGCCACCTTCCACTGGCAATGCCCCTGCTCAGCCCTTCCCCTGCCCCCCTGAGTGTACCAGGCACAGCAGGAGTTCCCTGCCACACTCCCAGCTCCTGCTTTCAGGGTCTTGTCACCTGGACAAGGCTGTAGAGAAGGGAATGAATCAGTCCAAGGACTCATCCTGCTGCTCCCCCTGCTCCAACAACCAAAGGGAGGTGGAGGTAAAGTGGGTCTGCAAAGGGCCCAGAGGAGATGGGGTAAGGTGGCTTTTACCATGCCCAGGGCACATCACCTGTAGCCAAGCATGGGATGGCATTGGGTGGCTGGAGCCAGCCCAGGGATGGCACTGACCCCCCAGGCAGCCCATCTTGCTGAATAATCCAGGGACAGGCTTGTCCGGTGTGCAAAACCCAGCTAAATCTAATTCACAGATTGGGTTAGTGAAGGAGAGAGAAGACAATCCACTTACTGTTTTGTTGAGCTTTGTGTGGCTAAACCAGATTATGGGCAGATGCTCAGGCAGTGCTCCCTTCCCAGGAATCTCTCCTGGGAAGGGCAGCACAAGGCTGGCTGTAAAGTGACATTAACACAGAGGGATGGATTAAATGAGATATTTGGAGGCAGCATTATGCATTAATTTCTGTCTTGTGTCATTCTGGACATCTCTTACTTCTGCAGGGAAAGGTGGAGCTCAAAGTGATCAGTCCCTTTCCCAAAGGCTGCCTCTGGCTTTGCTGGGTTCCTCATGCTGTTCACATCTGCAGGGCTCACACACCCCAAGCAGCTCTGCAGCCCAGGAGGTCCTTGCTCTGCAGAACAAGGGAATAAGGGAAATCAGTGAGAACCCTGAGGCTGATTCCTGAGACCTGGCAAACATTCCCTCTCTCCCCCTTGCCAAGCCTATGGAGCAAACTCAGCCCAAATTTTCTTTCACACTGACAAGCCAAGTTCAACTGCTATGTCCCTCACCCAGCTGGCTCTTCAGCCACAGGACTCCCGCAGCTTTTGATCTGTCTCATGAAGCACTTCTCAAACCACATTCATCTATTAATTACCTAATTTAAACTCTCCCAAGGAGGAGAACAGGACACAGCAAGCACTGCACTGTCTGACTGAAGGCACTGCCTTAGAGACCACCATGAGCTCTCAGACTGACTCCTCACCTGTGAAGACCTCATGGGCACTTCAGGTACTCCCATTTCCAGCTGAATATGCCAAGAGGACCTGTTTGATCCATTATCCAGATCTTGTTTGACTTTGCCTCTTATGGATGAAGAAATGGAGGCTGAAGGTGTATTTTATCCAGGACACATCATGGTCTGGTGGAACAGCATCATGCAACAACCAGCGTACCTTGAATTGAGCACTGCTTGGGACAGGGCTGTGCAGACATCGCTGTCCCAGATGGAACGGGCAGCAGACCAGATGTCTGCACTGATCCAGACATTGCTTATAACATTGGGGTCTTAACTATTCAGGCACAAGGACAGAAACATCTCAGGGGAATTGGGAGATTGGAACAGAAGTGCAGTTTGGATACAAAGGGTATAATAGCAGTGAATTTTAATACTTATAATTAAATAAAACAACAAAGGTTAGCCATTAAAATGCCAGCAACTTACTTATTATCAAATTCTATACTATGCCTAGAATATTAATTATCACTCTTAAAGGGTTCTAGAGTCTTAAACTTAATGATGAAGATTACTTAATGTTAAGTTTGCTAATAAAGGCAGTGAAAGAGTTAATATCTCTCACCCTAGCCAGGCCACAGCTTGGTCCTTGGGTGTACCATAACTCTCCAGAATCTGTCTCTCTGGCCAGCGTCCCTGCTGGAGGAGAAAAGATTCAGCAACCTCCAGGGAAAGTGCATGTGAGTATCCCCGATATAAAAATGGGACCAGGCTTTTATAGAATAAAGTGGATTGACTGCTGTCATTTAACCATTAGCCAGACCTCCAACATCTCTCATTGGAGAATAAAAGGAAAACAGTAGAAAAAAACATGAAAGTCTTGTTCTCACCAAGGAAGCTCTGTTGTTTATATGTTCATTCTCACTTTATCTCCATTTCAGGCCTGGTTGTGGCTGGTCTGAGCTCCATTTTCTTCAACATCAGAGAGCAGCTGGGGTTATGAACATCAGCTTGGCCTCTGTTTGTACCTTGCAAGGTTGTGACCAGCTCAGAGTTTGCTGGGCCTTTCCCTTGTCACGGCAACCTTTCCACTTCAGGCCTACAAAACTGAGACAAAAAGCTGTTGAATCATAGGGGGAAACTGAGGCAGGCGTATTGAGAGATGGAGTGTCCTGCTACAATCACTTCCCCATATACCTTCATCCCTGATCTACAAACCAGCCACAGGGCCATTCTGCTGCAGGTTGGGCCATGCCCCAAAGTGCAGGGGTGGGAAGCTGGCTCTGTAAGGTACAGGCAGCCCTGCCTGCTCCTCAGCCCTGGGGAGCTCTGGGGCTCAGCAAGGGGAGAGGGAAGGGGCTCTCACTCATCATAACAACCTGCCTCTTAAATACCTTTTTTCCCCCAATGATTTAGTGAACAGTGCTGTTTTCAAGTTCCCAGTTTTCAAACAAATTGTTTCTCCTCTTTAAAGCACCTCTGATTCATAGAGACAAAAGCAGAGTAAGGAATCTTTGAAATCCAACCTGTACCAAAACTCCTTTGGAAACCACAAGATCCACACGAAAGTCAGTGAATTTTCTTCCCACTTTGTCACATTTCCTTGTAGCCTGAAAAGAAAGGTGAAACCAAGCCCCTTCCCACAGAACAGAACACTGCAGCCATGCAGATTAGTGTGGGGCTCCAGCGCCAGAGGGGCTCACCACAGCACTGCCCCAAACAGCTGTGCTCACTGCCAAAAGGGGTGCAGTGTCCCCAGAAGAGACAGAGTCACTGTGCTTTTGGGAAAAATGATGTATAGCTTCTCACATAACTCTGTTCTCACAAGCTCCTCCCTTGCAGAGCTGGGTCCAGTTCTGGGATCCCAAACACAAGAAGGCCATGGAGCTGTTGGAGCAAGTCCAGAGGAGGCCACTGAGATGATGGGTGGGCTGGAGCAGCTCTGCTCTGGGGCCAGGCTGGGAGAGTTGGGGTGTTCAGCCTGGAGAAGAGAAGGGTCCAGGGAGACCTGAGAGCACCTTCCAGTGCCTGAAGGGGCTCCAGGAAAGCTTGGGACAAGGGCAGGGATGAGAATGAGGAGTAATGGCTTTAAACTGAAAGAGGGGAGACTGAGATGAGATCTTAGGAAGAAATTCTTCACTGTGAGGGTGATGAGACACTGACCCAGGTTGCCCAGAGAAGCTGTGGCTGCCCCATCCCTGGCAGTGTTGAAGGGCAGGTTGGATGGGGCTTGGAGCAACCTGGGCTGGTGGGAGGTGTCCCTGCCCATGGCAGAGGGTTGGAACTGGATGATCTTTAAGGTCCCTTCCAACACAAACCATTCCATGTATCAGTGATTGTATGATCACCTTTGCTACTGATAATATGTGTCTGAGATCAGGGAACCTTGTCTGCACTTTGTTCAAAAACTGAATCACATGCAGAACACGATGAGAACTGGGGAGGAGGGGGGAGGTGGTAACAGCACCTTTCAGGTTATGCTCCAGCAACCAGCTGGAGACTACTGGGAAACAGAGGCCACACCAAGCGCTGGCTGAAGTGTCCCTAAAGGTCTTGTAAATGCTCCTCTGGGTTCCTCTTATAAGAGTTTCTCTTCCTGTTCCTCTCATTGCATTCATACACGCCTAGGATGAGGGAGGCTGAAACAAGCCAGTTCTGGAGAAAGAAGAGACCAACTGGGTCAGAAGGAATGATCAGCAAGGTCCTGCCAGTGCATGAGTCCCAAAGAGGTCCAGAGAGCAGGGAGGTGAGGGTGACCTAAACCGCCTCCAGGTCCCCTGGGTGAACCTGGCACATCCATCCATCCTTTACCCCCCTGCAACTCCCCGCGGACCCCGCAGCCTCTTTTCCCCTCCTTTCCACCAGCTCCGAAGCCCCGCCCGCCTGTCCCGGTTCGGGCTCCGGACCCGCCGGGCCCGCTGGGTTTGCTGCAGTGAATGAACGAGGCAGCTGATGAATATTTAGGAGCGGCAAAGCAGATCGCTTTCAGCTAAATTCGATCACAATACGGGATACATTAAGGCCCGGGATGAACGCATTCGAAACGGAGATTAAAAGAACGCGCTGTACAAAGTCAGGAAAGTAGGTTTAGCCAAAATCTGACAATGTACACAAACAGACCAAAATGAAGTTCCTTTCACTGAGCAAATAATGAGGTCGGGATCAGCCTCTCATCAAGTTCCTATGGAAACATCTCTTTTTTAAATTTTATTTTTAATTTAAAAATAAAAAGAGTGGAGAGGGTAGGATGGG
>NW_009953645.1:259470-281949 GCF_000747805.2 Chaetura pelagica | reverse complement strand
GGGCAGGCAGCAGGGAAGCAGCAGGCAGCAGGCAGGCAGCAGGCAGGCAGCAGGGAGGTGGCAGCTCCCTGCTCCTGGGTGAACAGCGTCCCTTTGAGGATGGGTGCACCCCTCTCCCAGGTTGGGAACAGGAGGGAAAAGGTGCTGCAGGCAGCAGCCTGCCAGGGAGGTGAAAGACCTTGCTGAGCTTGCAGTGGTCTGTACCTGGTCTCCCTGACATCAGAATGGGGCAGAGGCCATTTGTCCCAAACTGCCCAGGGCTGGGGTCCAGACAGCTACGTCCCTGGGCCCCGACAGTTCAGAAACCCACTGGACCACCATGTCTCCCTGGGCAGCCACACAATTTGCAGGAGAAGAAAATTAATGGGCTGTCTGTCAGACTGACATGAACAAGTCTATTAGCAGCCCCTGGCAGGTGAGAGTAAAGCATTACCATATGGGAAACGGGGGAGGAAAGGCAGTGTGTCTGGAGCTGTTATGACTGAGCAGGCAGGTGAAACTGGGGAGGTTATAAATAAATCCTCACCCACCCCCAGCCGTACTGCTGCAAAGTCTTTGCCGGGTTCAGACGCCTGGTGCTCGTTCCTGGGGTAGCAGTGGCCCCTGAGCTGGGAGGCAGAGGACAGGGAGAAGGGCAGTGTCCAGTCAAGGAGCTGCCATGTCCTCAGCTGCAGCCCCAGCAGCAGATGGGGAGGCCATCCTGGCTCTGGAGGCCTTTGGGAGCCCCTGTGGCTGCACCAGAGCCTGGATCCAGACCAGATGCAGCAGATGTGGATTTGGGGAATGGCTTTCCTCTCCCATCCTTTCTGTCCCTGGCTGAGGAACTGGAAGACCATGATTCCCTCTCTGCCCTCTTCTCACACCCTCCTGAGAGTGTGTTTAGTATGACATCTCTGCCCTAGGACATGGCAAAGCCAGGAGTGCTGGAGCCAGTGTGAGCTGCATCAGGAGGGCCTCCCCGGAGATGCAGCCCCTCAGAAAGGCATGTGGACAGGCAGGAACTCACAGCCTCCCCTGTCAACCCAACCCCTGGGGCAAGGGGGAGAGCAGCCCATATAGAATCATCCTAGAATCATCCTGGTTGGAAGTGACCTTGAAGATCATCAAGTCCAATCATAAATAAAACCATACCCCCTCCATAAAGATATCCATATCATATATCCATATTCATATATCCGTACAGCCCCTCCATAATATATCCATATCCATAAGTACAACCATATCCCCTCCTTGCCTGTCTTGGAGCTTCCCTGCTTTCTCTGTTCCCCAACATACCAAGCTGCCAGCCTGCCATTCAGTCAGAGTTACGGTGCCCAAGACCAGGTTACCCCTGGGCACCTCCACCAGCCTCTCAACACTGCCTGTCACATCCATGGCAAGAGAGGAACAGGTTTACTGAAGAGCGGCTGCAGGGTGGGTCATACAAAGCAGACCAAGGTTAGGAAAAGGCAGTTTACAGCAATGTTCAGTTTTAGTCCTTGAAGAAACAGTGATTTGAGCTCCCAGGACTGCAGCCACTTGAGCAAGGAAGCCTGCCTTGTTCTGCCATAACTGGGTTCAATCATGAGAGCAAGAGACAGCAGCAGGATCTGGGTGCAGCACAGAGCTGTGTCACTCTCACTGCACCAGCAACCCAACCAAGCCCATGAGCCTCTGCAAGAATTTGTTCATTTTACAGAAAGCAACAGCCAAGATCATGAACAAATACATTCTCCTCCACATTCTCTTCCACAGCAGCACCAGAGCTAACCAGGTTTAGAAACACAAAAACACCCACAGCTCAGCACACACAAACTGATGCCCTAAGCATTCCTGGGTTTGCACACCTAGTTTGGGTGGCAAGGTTGGCAGCCAGGGCAGACATGAATTCTGCTCACAAACATCCTGGAAGGGCTCCAGGATGGCTTCTTGCCCTCCACACATCCCCATCCCACCCCACAGCAAGACCTAGAGAGTCATTTTGCTGCCTTTGCCAAAAACCATTGCTGCATCAAGAATATTTATTTAGCTATTTTTTTACTTGAAGCTCAGGTTGGGAAAACAAATGGTGGTTTTTGGCTTTTGGGAAGCTTTCCACAGAGAAGGAGAGAGAAAGAAGTTCAAAGGAGTGTAAGGAAGAACCAGCTGCAAGAGACCCTCCTCCCTGCTTCCCAGGGTCTTCCATGTGTCTACAGCTTCAGGGCTCCTACCTCAGTCCTTGGTGATCACAGGTCTCAGCCCTTCTTTCGTGTGTCCTAAAGAAGAGCTTGTCTCCGCACTTGAAATGCTAAATCCCTCTCAGAGTCCCTGCAGATGAGAGCATTTGCTTCATAGCCCAGGATTTTGGCCCACGGAGCCCTAAGCAGGGGAGCAGCCCAGTGAGGTGGGAGACTTAAACTGGTGCCAGGGACTGGCTATAGGTAAATGACAGTGCAGGCTTCTATAGTCCAGGGGTCAGGCTGGTGGGACTGCCCTGTGCTGCCTGCCACAATGGGAACCACCTTCCCATGGCATCCAGGTGGACCACAGAGCAGCCCTGCTGCCCCCTCGATGTTTAACCCCTCACTGTTAAAGGGGAACACAACTCAGTGTCACCTTGGGAGCAGGGAAACCCGGGTGTCTTACTCCCCCTCCTTGCTTTTTGAAATGAGGAGACAGGGATCACCTGCAGGGTTGCAGTGCCACATGGGTGCTGAGTTGTCTGCTTTCACAATTAGTGGCAGTCATGACAATAAGTGCTACATCAATTATTGCTGGGTTGCAGTTCCACCTCCAGGTCTGTCACTTGGCAAAACACCCTTGAGTTGGTTCCCACTCTGGGAACTTCCCAAAGCCTCCTCCCAGGACTGTGGGGGCAGGAATGTGTGCCCCCAGCTATACTGGCTCCTCTTTGCTGGGGTCTGGCAGTGCAAGTGCAAAGCAGCTCTGGAGGAGGAGTACCAGCAGACCCACTTCCTGGGGGTACCTGCCACTTGGGCCATTTGCCACAGGCCACTGGCTGCCAGGCAGCCTCTCTTCTCCAGGTGCCTCGGTCTCACCCCTGCCAAGTCCTGGGAGAGAGCCCAATACACACAGCTCTGATGAGAAACAAGCCCAAAAAGCAGGTGCCACTGATGTGATTAATGAACCCCAGTGACCTTCTGGGAGCACAGGACCAGCACCACCATGGCAAATGCCAACCCAGCATGAGGTTGGCATGAGGGAGGCCTTGGAGACCAGGAGGTGGTAGTGAAATGGAGCAGCTGCAGAACTGCCTTCACCCAGGATGCCAGGACCAAGGTGGTCCTGGACACAGGCTGTAATAGGTTTATCTACCTGTGTTCACACTATGCTGACCTGCCCTCCTCCCAGGCTGCAGCTGGGCCCATTCAACTCCCCCATCACCACACTGGGTTTAGTTCACTGTGTTCCCACTCGTACCATGATTCTCCTTCTGCCATGCAGCATTGCATCCCTGATTGTGGGCCAGACTTTCTGGATGTAAATTCTTCCTAGCCAAGGAGTACTGAGAACATTCCAGTACTCAGGTTATTTCTCCCAGTTTCTCCACCTCCTTCCTGTCAGCAGTGCAGGGGGGCAGGGAATGGAGCTTGCAGCCCAAGTTCACCACACGTATCTGCTGCTCCTCACAGGGAGAGGACGACTCACAGCCTTTTCCTGCTCCACCATGGGGTCCTTTCCAGGCCAGAGAGTCCTTCATTAACCTCTCTGACGATAGTCCCTCCCACAAGGTGCAGTTCCTCAGGAACAGACTGCTGCAGTGTGGGTTGCCCACAGAGCCAGGACCTACTTCAGGAGCAGCCACCTTCCCTGGCGTGGGGTTCTCCATGACTGCAGGTCCACATCTGCCCCCCTCCATGGGCTGCAGGGATGGCTGCTGACTCCCCACAAGCTGCAGGGGATTCTCTGCTCTGGCATTTTTTTTTAGCTCCAGTGCATTCTCTGCTCTGGCAGCTCCTCCCCCTCTTTCCTGACTGACTCTGGTATGTCCCAGGTATTTCTCTCACCTCCCTCTCTCATCTCCCCTGAACGCCTTTTAGCAGTTACCTTCTCCCTATCTGAAACATGTCCATCCTACAGGTGTTACCACTGTTGCTGATAGACTCAGCCTTGGCCAGAGGTGGGTCCAGCTTTGGAGCCAGGGGAGCATCTACAATCTCCTCACAGGGGCCACCTGTGTTTCCTCCCCAGTCCCAAAGCCTGTTCCTCACACCCCCACAAGAAGCAAGTTTGACAGCCCAAAGTTGGTTGGTGTAACAAAACCTCTGCTGCAACTTTTGTCCTTCCCAGTTTCCCTGAACTAGGGGCTCTTGCCAGGCTGGTGCAGAGGGACCTGTTTCTGCAGCACTGCCCATAGCAACTGCACTGCAGCAGGCTAGAATGAACATCTGCCCTGGGCTTGGTCCTCTTTCCAACTGTTTCTGTGAGCAGCAGTGGGACCAGGACATCAAGTCTCCTTAAAACTCTTCTCATTGATCCTCTGCCCTCACAGGTACAGGAATAAAAGGGTCATCTTGGGTCAGAGTTTCTATGATCTTCCACAATAAGCAGCAACTTCCTATAATCCCTGCCCTAAAATCAGGTAGATGCTTAAAAAAGAAGCAGGTTTTGACTAAGCCATCAGAGGTCCACTACAGGTCACCTCCCGTCCTGAAACCATACTGGTGTGGTTTCAATGTACTTCTCCCCACTGGGCAGCCTGGCACAGATTTCTTCCTGCATGTTTCTCAGGTTGTAGAGATTCTCAAAGCCCCACCCAGCCTTACTAAAATCCACATGAAATTTTCGTGTTGCCAGTCTGCTTGAACAAGCTTAATGATGTTTAATAAAGGCTGATGGTGCTTGAACTTCACAGCAGAGCTCTTTTGCAGACTCCCTGGTGGAGAGAATGTGGAAGAAAGAGTTTGTCCCCACGTGTCTTCCTCATTTGACTTGATAGCATGAAGAACAAGCTATTGTGAGACATTTGGCATTTGTACTTGGGAGACAGCAGATCAACCATCATGCAGTTGTGGATATTTTGTGTCTATGAGTGAGCATGGCCAAAATATACTTGCTAGGTATTATAACCAAATACTATTGAATTTTCTTCTGAACCAATATAGTCTGGGTTTGAGAGTTCAGACAGCAAAATGCTCTTACCATCACTCAGAGGAGATATCTGGAGATGGCTGGTCCAAGCAGATGTGGCCAATATAACTGACCAGGACAAAGACCTGGTGTGATATTCATAGAATCATACAATCCTAGGGGTTGGAAGGGACCTCGAAAGATCATCTAGTCCAACCTCCCCTGCCAGAGCAGGGTCACCTAGAGTACATCACACAGGAACACATCCAGGTGGTTTTTGAAGGTCTCCAGAGAAGGAGACTCCACAACCTCCCTGGGCAGCCTGTCCCAGGGCTCTGTCACTCTTACAGTAAATTTTTTTTTCGGATATTCACCTTGAACCTCCTATGCTCCAATTTACACCCATTACCCCTTGTCCTATCACTGGTCATCACTGAGAAAAGCCTAACCCCATCTCCCTGACACTCACCCCTTACATATTTGTAAACATGGATGAGGTCACCCCTCAGTCTCCTTTTCTCCAAGCTAAAGAGACCCAGCTCCCTCCCTTCCCTCATAAGGGAGATGTTCCCCTCCCTTCATCATCTTAGTAGCTTAGTAGCTATATTGCAATAGCCTCTCTCAGTGTATGCCTGAAAGATGAAATAATGCTTCTGGAAACTACTCCAAACCCAATCTGATGAGCTGGACTGCTCTTATGATAGGATCTAAGGAGACAAGCCTTTCTGGACACCACGAGTTTGAGATCTGAGAGTCAGCAGTCTGTGATCTAAGAGTGAAATGGTATCTCAGACCCTGCATGTTCAGGAGATTGGAAGCCACTGGGATAAGAAATACCAGCCAGGGTTCTGGGATGACACCAAGCTTGCTATTTTCAGATTCAGGTGTATCAACCCAGAGAACTGAATGGTGTGGAACAGAATCACAGAATCACAGAATCATCAAGTCCAACCACCTATCCTACAATCCCCAACCCCTGAACCATCTCCTTCAGCACCATGTCCACCAGTTTTTTGAACACCTCCATGGATGGTGCCTCCACCACCTCCCTGGGCAGCCTGTTCCAAGGCCTCAACACTCTTTCTGTGAATAAGTTCTTCCTAATACTCAGCCTGAATCTCCCCTGGTGCAGCTTGACCCCATCTCCTCTTGTCCTGTCACTGGTCACCAGGCAGAAGAGCCCAACACCCACCTCACCACAACCTCCTCTCAGGTAGTTATAGCCAGCAATGAGGTCTCCCCTCAGCCTCCTCTTCTGCAGACTGAACAGCCCCAGCTCAGCCTCTCCTCATCAGACCTGTTCTCCAGACCCCTCATCAGCCTGGTTGCCCTTCTCTGCCCCCTCTCCAGCACCTCCATGTCCTTCCCATCCTGTGGTGCCCAAACCTGCCCCAGTGCTCAAGGTGCAAGGCAACTGTCCATGGCTAGACTCACAGCCCAAGCTGGGGGACAAACCCAGGACCACTGCTCCACTGTCACTGCCCATGGGGATGTAGATGAACAGGGATCAGCTTTGTGCTGCCAAGGGAGCCAAGAGATGAGCAGTTAATCATGGGCATATTTTCCAGTGAACTTATCTCCTTAGAAGAAAGGTGGAAGGATGCCTGTCACACCTCAGTATAATATAACAAGTGAATAAACAAAATATTCTAATGGAGTTATAAATGTTGTATCAAGAGTTCTTGGCTTTGAAAGGTATAAATACTGATTGCCTCTGGGCTGCAGGACCAAAAGGCATCCTTGAGAAATGCACAAGGCAAAGATAACTTCACCTGCTACCTCTCAAACGTCCAGGTCCATGATGGGGACATCCACACTGGGTGTGCAGGGCCAGTGCTTTTGTTACAGCAAGTCTGACTTGCAAGTGCAGGAGGGACCCTGTCCACAGGCTGCCCTGACACCAGCACACACAGGCTGCTCCTCCTGCAGCAGCAGTGCTGGATCCCACCTCCTCCTTCTCCCCCAGGTCTTGCACGTGCAGCCACTGCACTAGGGTCTGGTGAACTATTGACTGTCTCCCAGAAATCAAGTAGGAAATAATCTCAGCAAAACCACGGTCTGCTGTGCCACTGTGACAGGAATAACTCAGTGACTCCAGAGGGCAAATTTCCCCCTGGTGGAATTTTCCCCACAGCACAGGCTACTGTGGACCCACACGGCCCTGGAGGTCTCTTGGATCCTCTTCTGGGGCAAGAGCTGGCAGCATCTGGCCAAGCTTTGCACTTGTATTCAGAGATCTGAAAGGAGGACTTCAGACACTATTCAAGACCACTGAGAGCTGCAGATCCACCCTGTCCTACATTCAGAGGCCCAGCACCATCTGGTTATTTTGGGTTGATCACCTGCCTCCCCTCTTCAGTAATAGCTTCTCTTTGCCCAGATACTGCAATGGAAGGGCTTCAGGTAGAAGGCACCCAGCCAATATCTGGGTGCAGAAGTGTATTCAGTGTCCTGGCCAGTGCTGCCCTTGACCTCCTGTCCCTCCACTTCTGGCTCAGCCCCACCTGCACACTGTGGCACCCCTGAGAACAGGATGGTCCCCTGGCCTGGGGTAGCAGCTTGTCCTCTCCTGGCTGCACCAGGAATGGCAGCCAGATTGCCAGATCCTGGCAGCACACAGCAGTCCAAAGAAACAGAACAGTCATCAGCAGCTTGGACAGCCCTGGGCACTGCACAGACACAGTGCTGGCCAGGACATCAGGATTATCTTTCTACATTAACTAAAAGCACTATGGGAGTGATGGCATCCACCTGGAAAGCCATCAGACATGATGGCTTTCTTCTTATCAAGAAAGGCTGTTGCCATTCAGCATTTGCTTCTCTGAGGCTTTGCTTTAGATCCCTGTCTCCCCTTTAAATAACATGGCTGTTTATATCCAATATCTTTACGGTTGGAAGGAGAGCAGAGGACTCTCAGGCTTGGACTGCTCCCAAGGAAGTTCATTTGCACACTTTGCTTTGGCTTGGTGACAGTCCCAACTGCACAGGGCAGAGGAGCTCAGAGCATCATGTCTAGCAGCTACAGAAGGGAGCAGAAACATACAAAAAAAAGGACTCACACCATCCTGAGGCAGATGACCCCTTCCAGACAGCATCTTTGGGTTCTACTCTGGGACCTTGTAAGAACATTTGAGGGTGCCCATCTGGCACTGGTCTGCAAGGCATCAACTCTAAAACCTTTGCTGGCTGCTGGTTTGTTGGTCCACCCCACAGCACAGAGCAACAAAGGTGTCAATAGAACAGGCAGTGCTGGGAGGCACACACAAGGTTCAGTGGGGAGCAGGAGGAACCCTGGAAGGGTTGGGTATCTCTCCTGCAAGGTGAGCAGCAGGAGTTTGGCAGGACATGAAGTGATGGGCAAAGGAGAGGGTGGAGGAGATGAACAATGCAAATAAACCTGCTTTAGAGCAGCAGTGGCACAGCTGGTGCCAGCTCCAGCCCCCAGGCCACCAGCACCGTGCCACTCTGCCTGGTGGCACTAGAACAGGGCACCAACCCGCACCCTTGTGCTGCCAGCCCATCCGAGGGGCACACATGTCACTGCTGGCCCGTGTGTCCCTCGGGGCCGCCTGCAGCACCCGCAGGTATCTCCGCAAAGCTGCTGTCCCCGAGCAGCACCGCACAGCCGCGCCTGGGGAGGGGCGGGTGACCTTGTCCTATATTTTAAAGGCCATTTTCCGTTTACAAAAAGCAGCAGAACAAGGGCAGCAGCAGGGAGGAGGAACAACGCGGCGATGCAATGCGGCGAGGCAGAGCGATGCCCGTGCCCGGCAGCGCTCCCGGCTCCCCGGGCCGGGCAGGGGGTGCCCGCTGGTCCCGGCTCTGCTGCCCCCGCCTGCGCCGGGACAGCGAGGGGTGTGCAGGGAACCGGGGCTGCGGGAGGCAGGGACAGCGGGGCTGTGCCCAGGGGGCAGGGCGGGGTGTTGGAGCGCAGACCCACAGCTCTGTGTCCGGTCCCTGAGATGCTTCGACCGGTGCAGCACCCCCAGTCCCAGCACCCCCAGTCCCACCTCCCCTGGTGCCAACACCCCCTGCCAGCAGCCACCGTCCCACCAGCCCTGTGCCAGCCTGCCAGCCCTGCACCCTGCCCCAGAGACCCGGGTAACTTCAAAGGCCATCAGAAGTATGAACGAACACCCCAGCACATCCTGTACATGTCCTGCACGTGGCAGGCCTTATTTTCTCAAGGAAAGGTAGAATTTTTTTTTCATCAGTCTTCTCTGGCAAGTGCTAGCGCCTCTCATGTCTGATTTCCTCCTAAAAATCCCAGGTCTTCTTTTCTGGGAAGGTCCACAGCTTTTGCACGGACATCCTCCTATTTCTTCCCTATCCAGGAGATGTGCTGGCTCTTCCTCTTGGCAAAAAGAAGAATAAATTCACTCCTTTTAGCATTACCTGGCCAGCTAACAATGCCTTGACTCAAGTGCTAAGTGAGAGTACTGTCATGGGAAAGGCACCGGCTCGATGCCTGGATGCCACCATTTTCTTCTGTTCATTTTTTTCTTAAAAACCTTTTTGTTCTGCAAGAATGTAAAGTTCTCCTCTTTGCCCTGCCTTACCATTATTATTCTGGTGGCCATATTGCAATGTGTGTGCCCCCAGTCAGCCTTGGTTTGAAGGGGATATCTTGGTTCCAGTGAGAAAAGGTGAGTCAGTCCACTGCATGAAGCATGGTAGAGCATAAAGGAGATGAAGGTTGATGTGGAAAGGATAAAAAGCAGATTGCTGTGGTCAATGGCTCAGTGTCCCAGTGGAGGCAAATGATGAGTGGTGTTCCTCAGGGCTCAGTACTGGGACCAGTGCTGGACCAGTCTCTTTGTGGGAGACATGGACAGTGGGATTGAGTGTCTCCTCAGCAAGTTTGCTGCCAATACCAAGTGTGTGGAGTAGTTGACACCTTAGAGGGAAGGGAGGCCATCCAGAGGGACCGTGACAGGCTGGAGAAGTGGGCTCATGCCAACCTCAGGAAGTTCAACAAGGCCAAGTGCAAAGTCCTGCACCTGGGTTGGTACAACCCCAGGCACAAATCCAGGCTGTGGGGAGAATGGCTGGAGAACAGTCCTGAGGAGAAGGACTTGGGGTGGGAGGAGATGAGAAGCTGGACATGAGCCACCAGTGTGTGTTGGAGCCCAGAGGGGCAGCTGTGTCCTGGGCTGCATCAAAAGAAGTGTGGCCAGCAGGGCCAGGAGGGGATTCTGCCCCTCTGCTCTGCTCTGGTGAGACCCCACCTGGAGTGCTGTGAGCAGCTCTGGAGCCCTCAGCACAGGAGCTGTTGGAGAGGGTCCACAGAAGGGATACAAAGATGATCCAAGGGCTGGAGCAGCTCTGCTCTGGGGACAGGCTGGGAGAGATGGGGTGTTCAGCCTGGGGAAGAGAAGGCTCCAGGGAGACCTTAGAGCACCTTCCAGTGCCTGAAGGGGCTCCAGGAAAGCTGGGGAGGAACTTTTCACCAGAGAGGGCAGTGACAGGACAAGGGATAATGGTTTTAAACTGAAAGAGGGTAAATTTAGGTTGGACATCTGAAAGAAATTCTTCACCATGAGGGTAGTAAGGTGCTGGAATAGGTAATAATAATAATAATAAGGTGCCCAGGGAGGTCGTGGAAGCTCCATTCCTGGAGGTCTTCAAGGCCAGTTTGGATGGGGCTTGTGCAGCCTGTGCTAGTGGGAGGTGGCCCTTCTCATAGCAGGGAGGTTGGAACCTCATGATCTTTAAGATCCCTTCCAGCCTTAACTATTCTGTGATCCTATGATTCTATGACTGAGCAATATCTCCAGCTTGTACCATCACAGTCCAAATGTGTCCCTCGACCTGGTTCAAAACATTAGGAGATAAATGGGGAAATCCAAGTGCATGTTCAGCTCTGCCAGTGAAACACAAACCTGACTGCAACACAGAAATCTGGCTGCTCACTTCCCAAGGGTCCTCCGGGGACATCTATCCCCATGAGCAGCTCAAGCCCCCAGGAGGGTCTGGACTTCAGCTGTGGCCACCTGGGGCTGGAGAGAAGTCCTAGCTACCCCATCTGCTGGTGCAGAGCTAGGGAATGAGGGCTCCTCCGAGCATCTGGTGGGCTCAGCCTCGTGCTGCAGATGTGAGATTTCACTCCAGGCTCTGGGAAGCACTTCAAAGATATTCTTCAGCATTTTGCTGCTTCAGTTTCACTGCTAGTGCATCACTTGGTTGGCAGGAGCCAAGAGCTTCCCTGCTCAATAGCGACCAAACGCTAACAGGAGAAAGAAAGCCTGTGTTTCTGGGTTGATGCTCTCCATCCAGTCTCCTGTTTTCTGGGATGAAAGATTGTTCAGATGCTGCTATTAAAGGCGGCAGCAGTTCCTGCATTCCTACCCCAAAACTAGAAGGCTTACTCAGGTTTAAACAACTCAAGAGTTTCTCTAAAAAACCCCAACAAAAACGGCCAAGGTACCTGCAGAGAAGAAAGGCCAGAGAAGATCAGAGGAGTGCTGAGGGGACATGACTGCTTCATCTTTAACCCTTCTGACAGAGGTAAAGCTCTATTCTGTGCACAGGGACCTGCCAGTGACAACCCACATGCTGCAGAGCCCTCTCTGTGCCTTCCTGCAGCTTAAGTGCAGGTACATAAATACACTGGAAGAGGTAGCTGAGCAGCAGTCTGGGCTGCCCTTCTGCCTTCCTGGTGGAAGCACAGGCTGGAAAGAATCTGGTGCATTATTCTTTCCTCAGTCCCTCCCTCCCATCTCATTCCACACTGCCAACCTCTCTTAAACTTTGAAGGTGCCACAATTTGAGACATCCTGGGGATGAGGAAATCAGAAGTGGGGGAATGTTTCCAGAACACCAGGGTACTGCTCTACAGGCACAGGGAGGGAGGTCATCCCACAAGGCTGTGGCTATTCAGTGGACCAGGCTCCTTACAGATGCTCTCAGAGAAGTTCTCAGATGCTTTTGACTCCAGACATGGCCACAGTTTGAAACTATTTACTAAATGGTACTGTCCCTTGGTGGCACAGCCACTGACCAGCTCTGGGGTCATATCTGGGCTCCACTTCCTTGGAACCATCTTCTTTGGGATAGACTCAGGGAAGCAACCTATGAAGGTCTGAATAGAGCTGAACATGGGAATGGAGGTTCATTACATGAGACATCAGCCACAACATTGACTTGTACACCATATTGTGCCAGCTGAGACAATGTGAACTGTGACTGCCAAGTGACAGTCAGCTGCTCCATAGCAGCAGTGTGGAAAAGAGGCATCAGGATAAGCTGGGCACAAGATGAAGGAAAAAATCAACCAACCATAGTCACCAAAACACTTCTGGGAAAATCTATCCTGTGTCTGAAAGAAAAGTTAGGGCAATGAGTTCTAAAGCTGCTTCAGAGGTACTGGACAAGTGTCTTTTATGGTCCTGGAAAGCAGCAAGGAGGTGTTAAAAGCTGCTGTTCATCACCTCACCCTGAGCTGAGGGAGGAGCTGGGGACACAAGTCAGCACAAGGCAGAAGTAGAAGCTGGTGCTGGTGGAAAAATGAAACCTCCCCACAGCTGCAGCTACACTGATCACTATCAATTTCTCAGTAAATTATGCATATTGTGCATTTGCATGAAGCACTCCTAGTGATGCTGCCTGCATTGCTAGCCAGGCTCCACGAGCACCACCAGCCTGCTCCCAGGATCCATGCCTGTATGGTGAAATGGTGCATTCTATTCAAAGTAAAACTCAAAGCTAAAGTGAAACCAGCCTGGCATGGAGAGCAGATCTCTTCCTGCCTACAGAAAGCCAACTTCAGACAAGAGGGACAAACCAAAAAACCGTCACCTTCCTGCACTTGTGATGAAGTAGCCAAAAGTATGATCACTCTACCAGGTGGAGGGTAAAGGAAAGGGCCATCTTCTGTTCAACCATCCTCTCCACAGGATGGACAGAGCTGTAGCCTGAAGCTAAAGGCAACACCAATCCTATTGCAGCCTAGATCCCCAGTCTGCAGGAAAGATGGGGAGGGATTTTGTACAAGGGTTGGTAGCAAGAGGACAAGCAGTAATGGATTAAAACTGGAAGAGGGGAGATTTAGGTGAGACATTAGGAGGAAATTCTTCACTGTGAGGGTGATGAGACACTGACCCAGGTTGCCCAGAGAAGCTGTGGCTGCCCCATCCCTGGCAGTGTTGAAGGGCAGGTTGGATGGGGCTTGGAGCAACCTGGGCTGGTGGGAGGTGTCCCTGCCCATGGCAGAGGGTTGGAACTGGATGATCTTTAAGATACCTTCCAACCCAGACCATGCTATGATTCTATGATCTGGTCTTTCCTATCTGCTTCCCACATGTCTCTCTCTAGCTCTTATCTCAAGCTATCCTTGGCTCCTTGAATTCTGCTCCCTTGTCTTATGGCTTGTATGAGCCCAAATTGTATCCTCACATTGTCATCAAGCCATGCATCTGATTTGCTGGTACACTCTGTCCTCCTCAGCAGGCAGCTCCTTTGCTCCATGCTTCATGTGGTGGCCAACAAACAAATCGTGTTGCCACGAGCTCAGCAACACTCCCTCTGAGGTGGCATCTGCCACATGCTCTCCCTGCTCAGCTCTGCGTGTGTGTGGATGGGGGTCCAGACTGGCCTTCACTCTTTAGCCACTCTTTAGGTGGTCGGGAGCTCCAGGATTGCTGCCAGGAGCTGCTCCTCTGCTGTGTCCCCTACATCACTGCAGAGCCTCAGCCTGAGCAACCAGGGCTGTGTTGCTGAGAGCAGCCTTCCCTGCTCCTTCCCCAGCCTCTGCTCCCTTCCCATCAGTGCTGTGATTGTGTTTCTGGAGGCACCTGCAAAAGACCAGAACCAAGACATGCTACGTGGAGAACGAAACACCACAGGGGCACCCCGTTGGCCATGGGGCCACCCTGCCCCATGTGCTGGGGAGGCCACTTCAGGTCCCTGGAGGTCCCTCCTTGCTTGACTTGTAACAAGGATGGAAGGATGGAAGACATAGACAGAAGGGACTTCACAACTGAGGAGGAGCAGCCTCTCAAGTCAGTCTCTAACCTCAGCTCCACGTTTCCAGATGCTTCACATGGGTGTCAGTGGCAAAGGGTATCAAAAGATTACTAGGATGCAGAAAATGCAAAGATAAATACTCGGGTGGGATTGAGGTATCTAGAAGAACCTGCTTAGTCCATATTGGACAACCACCTTCAAGAAACAGCTCTCCTGTTCCACCACCTCCCAGGAGCACACCTAGTAGGGAGGGACAAGGACTTACCACTGTCACCTGCAAACCCCACAGACTCCCCTCCACCAGGACGCACAACATGGCAATGAAATAGAAGTTACACTCTCCAGGCCAGCCACATTTGGGGTGTTTCCTCAGCTTGCAGATAATTGCCCAGTTCTCTTGCGAACATCTTTTTATAGTTCTGGTCTTTACAACACTCTGCAAGAAACTGCTTCACAAGCAAATCAGGTGCTGGGTGGGATGATGGTTTCAAGGTCATCAGACACTTCCCAGTAGCTCTATAGCAGCTGCCCTAGGTCCCACCTCTCCTCCACACCTCTCTGGTTTCTCAGAGAGGGTGCTCAGTGGTGGCTTTTGTACCTGAGACACAAGCACATCCCCACCATGTCCAAACATTCATCCCATCACCATCCCCAGCCCCACCACAGCCCTGTCACTGCAGAGTGAGTGCATGGACACTGACATCCTCCAGGTCCCCCAGGATGAGAGAGACATGCTGGAAAAGCAGGAGACAGAGAAGGAGACAGACTAGACCAACAGCCCAGCATGGGTGGGAATCATTGGCAGGGTTCCTTCCCTCCCTTCCCCTTCCGCTTCCGCTTCCGCTTCCCCTTCCCCTTCCCCTCCCCTCCCATTCCCTCCCTTTCCTTCCCCTTTCCCTTCCCCTTTCCCTCCCCTTTCCCCTTTCCCCATCCCGCCGTGCCAGGCAGGCAAGCACGGATGGCAGCACAGCAGCCAGCCAGGCCTGGGAGCTCTGAGAGCTCATGGCTCAACCACTCATCATCATCCCCTGGCCACAGGCTGTTCCATCTGTCCTCCAATGCCAGCACAGCTCTGAGTGCACATGGCTGCTCCCTCCACACCTCTGCTGCCTGTCTCAGCACCATCACCACCGCACCAGCTCTGGCAGACAAACAGGGACCAGCACTGCCCCAACAGGTAGATGCAGCCTTGGCTGGGGCATATAGTGGGTGGAAAAGCCAAGATGTTTGGAGAAGCCTTGAGTCTCTTACTGGCCCTGCCACATTCTTGCTGTGCAAGTTGAGATCATTCCACCCAGTTTCTTGGGGTGAAACACAACTGTAGTTCTGCCAGACAGGCAGTACTATTAGTGCTCAGGCCACTTCAAAACACCTTGCAGGGACAGATGGAAACTCCATCCACCTCATAGAGCCCACCACAGCTGATGCCAGCTCACTGGAGCTATCTTTGGCCCATAAAGTGGAGGAACCCTCATCGGCCTCTGCAGGAGCTCAGTCCTACCCATGCAGAGGTGTCCACCACCTTCTTCCAGCTTTGCCAGGCCTCAGTGTTTTGGATGCTGCCTTGCCTGGTACCAGGGTTCAGGGACAGGTAAACAAAGGAGCATGTTGTGAAGGCACTTGCTGAAGGGGTTGTCAGAAGCGATACTGTTTACAAGCTGTGATGTCATTTGGGAAGGGGACCAGGCTGAGGACAGCACCCCACCCACACTGTGCCTTACACTGCTGTGGAATATTGGAGCTGGCTTTGATCAGCATCACAGCCAGGGGGCACAGCTCTTCACCCAGCATCTTCAGGCCAGCATCTCTGCCGTGAGAACAGAAAACCTGACAGATGTTGCCCAGGCAGGATCAGAAGGAAAGCAGAACTGTTCCAGGAAAAGTGACCTGAAGGAAAAGCTCCTCCTGTTGTCCTTCACACTAGGTCTCCTTGCTTGCAAGGATACAGGGAGTGGGATTATTTCCAGAAGCCTTCATGGCACATCAGCTGCATGGGGAACTGATGGCTGAGCATGCCCGAGGGATGTTCCTAGCCAGCAGGAGGGTGTCAGCTGGCAGAAGACGGGGACCTAAGAGATGATGGGGGAAACAGAAGGCGATGTCTGCTCAGGGCAGCAGGTGAGTCCGCTCCAGACCTTTCCCACCTTCCCAGGTGCCCCTACAGAACAGATATGGGGCTCTGGAGATAAAAGATAAGGGAAACAAGGATGTTGATATCCCTAACCAGGGATTTGCAAGGCCCACAAGATGCAGCAGAACACCAGCACACGGCAGGTATCGCGAAAAGAAACTCCGTGTGCTTGTAGTAGGAGAGTCCCCAGTGAAGGAGGACTCCTCGGCTAGGGGAAGAAGCAGAGGGCCCAAACCCACCCAACCTCTTGGAACCTCCAGCTGTGTGGTGCACACACTGGTAGCTCAGTTCCATGTGCAGTCACACACCTTCAACTTCACAGACATCAGCTGGTCAGCCAGCTCTCAGGGACCTTCCCTGGTGGCACTGCTAAAGCGAGCCAGAAGATGTTTTTACTGGGTGGTGAACTGAGAGGAACATGGAAAAAAAAATGTTTACTGCTGGCACAAGACAAAATCTGCCATTTAGGGCTGAAGCACAGGAAAGCTGATGGAGTTGTCACGTTGGAATTGGTCTAGGACCTTTGACACAACAAGAGAAGTCATCTGGTCTTTTGAAGCAAAAAATTTTGTCACTGAAGCAGCAAATGAAGAAGGAGAAAAAAAATGTAAATCAAAGGTAGCATTTTATTTGGGAGTTTAAAGGATTCTTTCCAGGGAATGGTGGAAATTAAGGAAGGTGGAATATCTTCTTGCTCATGCAGGAGAGCTTTTGACCTGCCTACTTTTTCTAAGGGATAAAGTGACTGAGAGCCCCAGAAGGAACACTAGATTACACAGGTTATTGGTCTTATTGGTCTTAGAGGGGAAGCTGTATGAAGAGTGGCTGAAGGCACTTGGTCTGTTCAGCCTGGAGGAGACTGAGGGGAGATCTCATGGCAGCTATTGCTTCCTCATTAGGGAAGGAGAAGTAGGAGCTGACCTCTTCTCTCTGGTGACCAATGATAGGACCCATGGGAATGGTAGGAAGATGTGCAGGAGGAGGTTTAGGTTGGACATTAGGAAGAGATTCTATACGCAGAGGCTGGTGGAGCACTGGAATGGGCTCCCCAGGAAAGCAGGAATGGTCCCAGCTCCCTGGTAAATTCATGCTGGGTGTTTTGTGGCCTCAACAGCATCAACCTTAGCATTAGGCTGGACATGAGGAAGAGATTCTTCACCCAGAGGGTGGTGGAGCACTGGAATGGGCTCCTCAGGGAGGCAGGAATGGCACCAAGCCTGACAATATTCAAGAAGCATTTGGACAATGCCCTCAGGGGAAGGGTGTGAACTTTGGGGTTGTCCTGTTCTGGGGTTGGAGTTGGACATGGTGATCCAGGCTGTCCAAGGAGGTGGTTGAGCCACCATCCCTGCAGACATCTAAATAGACAGATGTGGGGAGAGGGGACAGGGTTTAGTGGTGGACGTGGCAGAGTTAGGGTAGTGGTTGGACTCAATGATCATGAAGGTCTTTTCCAACCAGAGTGATACTGTGATACTATTAAGAAAATAAGTCCACAAAATGAACACATTTGGGCAGTGTGACCTTCCAGCAAAAAATACCACCAGACAAGAAGCCATGGTTGGCAACAATGGCAGAGCTGACCCCACAGGCCACCCAGCACTTCTTCTGCCTGAATCATCTTTCCTCAGTTGCAGGGAGCTCTGTCAGCTCATCCATGCTCCATCATGTCCCACCCAGATGCCAGGAATTCCCTTCAGCAAGATTTGTGAATCCAGCAGCTGTGGTCAGTGGGAACAGGCAGTGCTGCAGCAGGAGCTGGGCTGGTCCCATGTCCCAGCCCTGCTGCCCTTCCCTGGGAGGGAGCCAGCCCCACCAGCAGGGTGGCTGACCACCAGCTCAGGGTCACCTCAGTGACCCCCCGACACGGGTTCAATTCACCCACCATCCCACCTGCAGAAGCAGCTCACAGCAGCCTGGAAGGCACAAGAAGGACCACCGAGAATATTTATTACTGTAGCCAGATAAAATCCCCCAGCAAACGTCCTTAAAATAATAATTTGCCTTTCTGTCACTAGGAACAGTCGACCTCTGCTTGGAGGGAACAACCATCCCTGAAATGCAGGTCATTGCAGAACTGCAGGACGCAAAGCCTGTGCTGTTGCTCTGTGGAGCAGGCAATCCTGGCTTTACAGCAACCAGCCGCATTCCAGACCAAGGTGTGACTGCAGGGCACGTGTGTGACCTACCACCTTCCCAGCCAGAACGTACTTGAGACGCAGCAGCACCACTCACTGGTGAGGCAGAACTCCCAGGGTAACTGCCTGCTAGAGACGATTCCTTGCACTGACTGGAACAAGCCTGTCTCCAGCTGCCTGCTGCTGTGCGTTTAACACATAAGGGTGGATCAGGAAAACAAAGTTGATAGTTTAGTAGGCATGCAGAGTGAAATTACCCAGTGCCAAACCTATGAAGACAGAGCCACCCAGAGGTCCTTTTACTTCACGGAATCCTTTCTCTGCAAAGGAGCAGCTTTCTCAAGCCAAACTAATTTTAACAGCAAAGTTTTTTTAAAACACATAATGAAGCCCATGCTCCTGCCAGGAACCTTCACAGCAAAGGCTCCCAGAACACAAGTAAAGATATTTTTGAGGGAAGCTGTAAAAATTACAGCTTTGGGGAAGCTCTCATTGTTAACAGGACTGCTCCTGGAACACTAACTCCAAAGCTGCTTACCAGTCAGTAAAGTTATGAGCAACTTCTACAGTGAGCGAAGAGTCTCAGAGGCATCTTGGGCCACTGCTTCCCTTCTAGCTACAGAATTAGCTTGGGGTATCCAACATAGGCTCCTGAAAAACAAGTGACAGGAACTCCCACTGTTTCAACAAAGATAAGTTCTTTAAAAAAAAATAAAAATCCCAGGTCAGATTATGAAGAAAATTAATGGCCTTGTAGATCCTTTCCCAACAGACATGTCCACTCTTTGCTTGCTCAAGTGCAAGAAGAATCCAAAATTTTGTCCAGTAAAAAGAAACAGCTTTTTTCCATGCAACATTCCATACCTCCAAAGCAAGGTCAAACCATGCCTACTTCAACATTGAGAGGGAATGTCTTTTCCAAACTCAGCTTTTTCAATAGCATCTTTAACATCCCTCATTTCCAAATCTCAGCAGCCTTCAGTGAGACCACAGCTACCCCTGGGTTAGCCTTTGTGGATACCACCTGCTCTTCCTCACACTTCCAGCTGCTCCCCAGCAGAGGAAGAAAACAGGGATTTTTTAAATATAAAACAATGAAAAATTCCTTTATTAGAAATACCCTTAAACTTGAAAGTTGCCATCTGTATTATGGTTTAAATCGAATGTATAAAAATCACAGTCATTACCTTCATGCTGCCCACTCATCCTAATGAGCACACTTATCAGAGCTGGGGAGGAAAAGCAACTTTTGGTTTTAAAAATCAACTTCTGAAAGAAATAAAATGTGGCTAAACCTGCCTTTGGGGGAAAAAAATGAAAGGGTTGAAACCTGCAGCACAGGATAAAACCAACTTCCCTCTGGGGAATCCTGCACATGCCCCAGGCAAATGCTGGCCCCCGACCTCCAGGCCTTTGGCAGCTCCCACGCTTCCCTGCCCAGCATCTCACTGCTAAATGTCTGCATTTTTCATCACTCTTCCTTTATAAATACCAGTTGATTTCCTGAATTACTTAATGAGAGACAATTTTTACAGGCCAAGAGACAGTAAGTGAATTGCAAAGGGACCTGGCAGGAGCACTCCCAGTTCCTGGCATGTTTCTCTTCCCAGGTCAGCCTTGCATAGTACCTATCAGGCAGTGCCCGAGTTGCAGACTGCCTTGTGGAGGGGAAAACATGCAAGTGTTACAGCTTCAGGGATCTGATGTCTGAGAAACTTCTCTGCAGCTCAGCTAAACATCCCATTTGCTCCACTGGAGTCACCACCTGCCAGCCAGGCCCTGCCACAGCCCTCCTGAGGGCTGGTGAGAGAAGTGATCCCCCCTCCTCATTTCCTTCTCCCTCTCATCTTCTGCCTGCACAGAGCTGAGACCCAGCAGGCTGCCTTGGCTGGTCACCACGTCAGGCATGAGATTTTGTTCCAAACCCATGGAATCCTTGACAAGCAGAGCCTGCTGGAGCTCAAGCCAAGGCACAGAGTTGGCACCTCCCTGCCTGGGCTGCAGCTGCATCCCTGCTCCTGCTGCGCCCCAAGCAGCTCCTTTTCCTGCCAACACAAAGTCCTTTGAGCAAGCTAGAATAGGCCCAGGGAGGCAGGTGGGGCAGCAAGCTGGGCCAGCACATCCAAAGCAGCAGGTATGTTAGTCAGTGTATATGGATTTTTCCTCCCATTGATTAATCCATTTGGAATTTGTTTATTAGTAGTAAGGCTGCCTTGCAGCTCATCTACGCTCTCCTAATGAGGCCCCTGTGGGGTTGATGCCCCCTGTGCATTAATTACAGGCTCCAGCACAGCCCATGCTTGAGGGAGCACTCTCACTCTGCTCCAGCTCCACTGGGTGATCTGCACACCACTTGGCTCCATGGGACAGGCTCCTGCAGTGCTGAGCCCCAGCCCTGGTGTGCCCAGCACCCCCGCAGCAGGGCAGAAGCAGCACGTCCTGAGGGGGGAGCAGATATAGTGATGAAACAGCAGGGCACATCCGGGAGGAAGGACCAGCACAGCCCTTTTATAGTAACAGGCCTGCAGAATGAGCCACTGTCACAGCTTCATTGGACAATGAACAGCAATGTCAGGGGAAGATTATTTCCTTTTTCAGAGAAAGGGATCGAGATGTTCCATTTCATCTTTTTTCATATTCCAGGAGCTCAGTGCCAGCAGCTCCATCTGCAGCAGCTGACACAAGCCATGTCCAGCTGTCAAAACAGTAGCATAAATAAACATTGCTCCAAAGGTGGTATGTATCTAAAAGCCTCTGAAAAATGTGTCTCTCCTAGTAGTTGTTAGAGGCACAAATGGATATCTATCTATTGTTATCTCTGGCTAAGAAAAAATAAGAACACAATACCAGCAATACTAGAAAAACCTAACAAAAATAGAAAGACTTGAACTGAAACATGACACACCCAGAAAGGCCAGGGTTACCACCAGAAAACATGGAGCAAATAACCAAAAATTCAACTTACCCTTAAGCAGTAAAAGGGAAAACACCAAGGAAGAGTTGCTGTTCAAACAATACTTAACCCTGAGCTCACTTCAAGTTTAACACCACGCCACTAACAAGCTTCACAGAGTGACTGTTTTCTACAGCTTCTCCACCTGCTCCCTTTCATCTTTAAGTTTGCATTTAGAGGACAAGAGTTGTGGGACAATAACTGCTCTGTGTGTCTGGGTAACATCCAACACTAATTTGGTGCTGTTCAAGGTCTCTAAGCATTGCTGTGATAAGGGTTAAAGCACTGCTGAGACTGCTGCCCCACAAAACCAACCTGAACTGCAAAACTACATTGTGGGTGCCCATCAGTGACATAAGATGTACCACTGGCAGCAGTCCACCTGAAAAAAGATGTGGCCTGTCTGCTTTTTTGGCAGCTGGAGAGGAGGTGGGAATCACAAAGGAAGCCACATAAACTTGCAAAGCAAGATCTGCCATTTCTCTTTGCAATCAAATAAGGCTGTGCTGCAACACTGCGATGGGAAAGCAGCGCTCTACAGCCTCAGGTGACACACCTTTGAATATGCAGGGTGGATGAAACAAGAAGCAACTCTCTTCAGAGTGGTGAAGGTTAACAGAGAGGCCCCATACAGGATAAACATCACTGTGTCCCACAGCTCTGGTTTTGGTATGTTATTGAGCCCAGGAGGAAAGCCAGCAAAAGAATGAAAGAGCAGCTCTCAGGGTTGTACACACTCCCCCTGGGGTTTGAATGGTAACTGCAGTGTGCTCAGCATCTCTGGGTATCCAGTGGTCAGCTCATGCCCCTGCTGATTAGCAAGTAACCAGCCTCACCCAGGGCTAGGCAGGGCCCATGCTCCAACACAATCTGCAGTGAAAGCATATCCCAAGGCAGGATGGATGCCAGCCTGCCTCCCTTGCACAGCTCTGGCAGCTGGGCAACTCTCTACATAAGCAGGAGGCCAATCGACCTCATGCTTCAGTACCACTTCACAATGCAGGGAAAGATGCTTGTCCTGACCCTAATTCATTGCTGAATCAGTGTGTATATGTGACATATCACATACTGCACCTCATTGGCTTGCAGTAATATGTATTTACACAGGCACAATCCCTCTTTTGCTTTCACATCATTGTATTCATCAGGGGAGCATTGTCAGAGCCAGAACTGAGGCTAGATAAGGGCAGGGAAACACATTCCTTCTATTACGTTACCACTTCTGTGTTACATCCTCCTTCCTG